>NC_056726.1:864214716-864232216 GCF_019279795.1 Protopterus annectens
CAACACACACACATGCGCTGTTGTGAGATTTTCTGTTGAGAGGCTGAGATGTGTGGTGCTGATGGTTCTATCCTTGGGCTTGCCTTGCATCCTTGGGAGACAGCAATGATGCCTATGGTTTGGGCATATGGTTTGATTTTCAGCTGTACTCGCTCACTGATAGAATCCACACTTGAAAGTAGCGGACTCCAAATCTGATTACCAACCAGTTACAAGTGGTGTCCCATAGGGATTGGTCCTAGGTCCTATTCTGTTTGGTATCTACTTCGCTGAAGTTAAAGACAACACAAAGGGACTCTGGCTGAACATGTTTGTAGATGATTGCAAACTGGGAGCCATTATTGATTCTCCAACTGATGTAGACATTCTACAAAAAGGCCTTACTGACACCAGTGAGTGGTGCTAGAACCATGGCCTTAAGCTCAATGCCAAAAAGTGCATTGTCATTCTCTATGGGAAAAATTTGGTGCCCATGAACTATCACATAGGCGGTAGTCCACTAAACACCTAAGGTGTGATAAGAGACTTGGGGACACAGGTTGACAGCAACCTCTCTTTTGATAACCACATTGCCACTGTAGTTAGAAAGTCCTTCTATGTGGCACATCTCATTACAAAAGGTTTCTCATCCAGTAAGAAAGAGGTCATAACCCCTCTCTACTTGTCCCTCATTAGATCTATTATACAATACAACACCCCATTTGGTATGTACCTCACTAGACACCTACAACAACTGGAAAGGCCACAAAAATACCTCACTAAGAGGATCTTAAGCTTTAGACACATGCCCTATATGGACAACAAAATCCAGCTATACTCTTGTCTCTTATCTCCTACTTAGAGGTGATCTCTGCTTGACCTACAAAGCCATGTCTGACCCATAGCTGCTAGATATGCTACACCTAAAGAAATCCCAATCCCTCCATGCCACATGCTCCAGGGACCTAAACTTCATTGCCACAATAAACAGGATGTGCTGGAGGGACAGGTTCCTAACCCAGAGACTTCCCATACTCAGGAACAAACTTCCTATTCACATCAAGCAGAGCACTTCACTGACCCTCTTTAAGAGAAATCTTGATGAGTGGATGGGCAATAGGAAGTTCACCCCGGGGATCACTTCAGTGGCCTTGCCTGACAGGGCCACTGGGAACCAACCTTGGGTGGCATGATGCCAGGGAATCTTCTTGGGCTAGACTTGTATAGGCTCCAGGGCCATTAGCCTACTACACAACTATGAACCTATGAATTACCTCTCAGCTGTCCCTAAATTTTCAGGGGTCTCTGATTGTGAGTCAGAGTTTGGTTATGTTCTTCTTATCTCTTCTAAACTTTTTATGAGTGGTGGCAGATTGCACTTAGTAAAAATAACAATGATCAAGTAATGGTCTTACTTTTTGCAGGATATGTATATTGATCTCTACTCTCCTGTTATGATGTCTCATCTTGATGGACTGATCCATTGGAAAGGCTCTGCTGTGTTCAGTAAGGATGATTGTCAAGACAAAGTAAGCTGTTCTGTGTAATGAAGTGTCAGCATTATATAGCTCTACAGCATGACATTCAGTACTAAATGGGATTTTTATTAAGGACACGTGAATGGTAGCAAAGGAGCTCAGTAATAAGTGGGGGCATCCAAGAGTTATGCAGCAGAAGGACATCCAGTTTTACTTGGGCTTTTGGCATCTATTTGGAAGCACAAACAACTCACACATACTAGAGCTCGACCAAAATTTACTACACATAACAGCACATATACCAGTGTCTCAGTGAAAAAGCCCCTAAGGCAGAACACCTCAAAATTAAATATCCTGGTCATAGGAGATTCCATTGTGTGACACACAGATGACCCCCCCCCCCCCACCAGGTTGGACAAGGCCATGGTCATCTGCCAGTGAGGTGCCAGGATCCATCAAATCATGCACCTGCTCAAGTCACTCAACAACAATTATCATTATGACTGTGTCATTATGACATGTTGGGGTGAATGACTTGAGACGTGCTTCCCTGGATAATATGAAGAGAGACATGACTGAACTCTCAGATTATGTGTCCTGTGCAGGTATGTCCCTAGCCCTAAGCAGCATTCTATCTTCATCCAGGATGATGCTTTAATATAAAGAAAAAATAATTGACTTCAACAATTTGCTTAGCTTCTGATGTCAATCCAGGGGGATCCAGTATCTGTCAGCCTGGGAAGACATGGTCGACAGACCATGCTGCTTTGCCAAAAATGGTCTTCACCTGTCTATTCTAGGCTTTTTAATACTGGCAAAGATGATTGCCTCCCCCATAGTGCATTCTTTAGGCAATACCAAAACAACAAACTTTCCAATGTATAAAAATCCAGTACAGACAAACTCAACATTATGCTGCTTAATGCTAGGAGTCTAAACAGGAAAATGCACTCCCTGGAACCTCTCCTCATCTTGGAAGATGCTGATGCCTGTGCAGTCACCAGGACTTGGTTCAAGGCTGCAGAGAGCACCCTGGCTGTGCAAGGCTACAATGGCTTCAACACATTCAGACCTCAAAATGAGAATGAAAGAACCAAAGGTGGAGATATATCCATCTTCATTAAATCCAAATATACCTTGAGACTGGTTAATAGTATGACTCTCTTGAGCTACTCCAGGTGCAAATAACTATAGGTAAAACACCCTACCACATCATTGCTGTTACACGTCCCCCACCATGAACTATGAGAAGGACACCACCTACTTGGATCTGCTTGAGTCAATCACTATCCAGCCAAGCACGAGATCATGGGAGATTTCAACTGTCCTTCTATAGAGTGGGCGATGTACACAAGCACAAGCTCGATCACCCTGAGGTTCCCGGACTTTGTTAAAACAAATGTTCTGGAACAGTTAGTCTGCACCACTACAAGGGACTCAAATGTTCTGGACTTAGTACTCACCAATATGGGGGGGGGGGTGTCACTCCTCTACCCCCTCTATTCTTCCCTCCCTGGTAAGGTTAGACCATAAATCTGTCTCATTTGAAGTAATGATCAGACTTGGTACCTGCACAGGTGCAATCAAACTGAGAAACTTCTCCAAAACAAACTGCAGCTTACTAAGTGATAATGTGAAAAGTTTCAAACCCCCTGCTAACACAGCCAACAATGACTCGTATGTAGAGGAGTACACACACACCTTGTATAACCACTTAAACAACTGTATTGCATCTGCTATACCTGACAGGATAAAAAAAACAAGTCCTTCCATAAAAACTAGCCGCCCTGGTGGACCTCGAATATAAACAGGTTATATAACAAAAGGAAGAAACTGATATCTAAGAACAAGATGGAACTTAGTCAGCAGAGAAGAAACCTTCCACAGCTTGATCAAGGAAATCAGATATCTGGTAGAATCCTCTAAAGCTAGTTATGAGGCTAAATTAGCTTCCCTGGCTAAAGACAATCATGAGACATTATTTAGCTATGTCCGAAATCTAAAAAGGAATACCCAGCTATTTGCCGGACTCATAGTTGACAGTACCACTCACACTGACCCTGAGGAAATTGCCAACCTGCTAGCTAACAGATTTGGCACAAGTTTCACCTCCCTGTCCCCACCAGAAATACCACAAAGCATACTGGACACCTGTCCTCTCCCCAGTATCTCCAATGAGCAGGTCATATTCATTCTCTCCAAGGCCAAAAACATGGCTTCAGTGGAACCAGATAAAATCCCAGGCTGAAAACAACTTAGAACAGGAGCTAGCAGATCCACTTGGCATTCTCTTTGACCACAGCCTGAGCACTGGTTTTGTTCGAGCAGAGTGGAGACATCAACTGTAATCCCTTTGCACAAAGGGGATCCATTAACCGACCCTGGAAACTGTAGACCCATAAATCTAACCAGACTCATCTTTAAGGCCATGTAAATAATCATCATGGACCTTATCAAGAAGGACATACACAACCTTCAAACTCTTGACTTGACCCAGTTTGGCTTTGTTAAGGGTAGATCATGCTTACTAAACTTGGTGGGCTTCTTCAAGAATGTCAACAAAGCCTTGGATTTAGGCAAAGCAGTACATACCACCTATCTTGATGTAGCCAAGACTTTTGACACAATCCCCCGTTCAAGTATCATCAAGAATCTCTGCCAGCTGGGGATTAACCCATATGTCACTAGATGGGTAGCCAACTGGCTCACCGACAGAACCCATACTGTCAAAGTTGGAGATTCCACTTCCACCAGTAGAACAGTTACCAGTGGGGTGCCACAAGGTTCTGTGCTAGGCCATCTACAGTTTGGAACCTATTTCTTGGAAGTCCCGGTGATAGTAGATGGCCTGTGGCTTACAAAGTTCACAGATGACTGCAAACTGGGTGCAATCATTGAGTCCCATAAAGTTATTAGCATATAACAGGAGGGGCTAATGCAGACAAATGATTAGTGCCTACAATTAAATGCAAAACAGTGCATTATTGCCCCCTTTGGCAAAGAAGTAGCCCTTGCAAATTACAATATAGGCAGCACCCCCTGTGCTTGAACCCAGTGGTGTGTAGAAGTCTAAACTTTGATCACCATGTGTCCACAGTGGTAAGTCTTTTATGTTGCATACCTCATAAGTAAGGGCATCACATCCAAGACCAAGGATGTTATAACTCTGCTGTACTCCACCCTCATCAGACCACTAATAGAGTACAACTCTCCCTTTTGCATGTACCTCACATGAAATATACAGTAGCTGGAGAGACCATAGAGGCTCCTGACCAAGAGAATTCAGGGACTCGAAAACATGACCTACATGGAAAGACTGAAAAGCCCTGTCATTTTACTCTGTGTCCTACAGGCTGCTGAGAGGTGACCTATGCCTGACCTATAGAGCAATCTCTGATCCTGCCCTAATGGAAATGCTTCACATCCACAAATCAAATGGGACATGAGTCACTCACTCCAGACATCTCAATCTAGCCTGTGGCTTAAACAAAACATGCTGGAGAGACAGATATGTCTCTCAGAGACTGCTACTACTTTGGAATAAACTCCTAATTCATGTTAAGCAGAGCTCCTCAATGATCCTATTTAAGCACAGCCTGGACAACTGGATAAGAGACCATAAATTCCCCCCTAGGGTTGCACCTGTGGGTGGCACCTTGTTCTGCAAACAATCAAACCATCTAACAACGGTCAAGTAAGGAGCATGGGTATTACATAACTAGGCTTGTAAAGGCCCTAGAGCCATTAACCAAGTAACCTCCTATGAACCTATACGTCAGACAGTTCAGCATGTTTTAATCATTCTGTAATTGGTATTTCTCTTGGTTTTCATGAAGGATGCAGATTTTTTTTTCAGCTGGTTGAAGTTGTAACATATGGTCCTAATTTCTGTTTTTGGTAGGTCTCTCTCCAGTTCAGATTGTTTTAAGGGCACATGGCTATACCTATACCAAGAAGCCCAAGGTTTGCATTCTGACTCTGAGGCAGTGCAGAAGGCAGAAAAAGGGCAGAGCTCCAGAAAGAGACCAGCAGAGTGTGCTGATGAAGAATTGTTGGATAGGCCTGCTCTTGCAAGCTGTCAAGAAGGAAAATAAAAAGATGATGCCTTAGAAACAAGGGTTAATCCAAGAAGCCCCATCGGAAAATGAAGTTAATGACACAGGGGGGTAGGGTTGAATGATAGAGGCCAGTCAATATGGAAGAGTGTATCAATTTTTTGCCAGATGAGGTTAGGGTCAGATTGACTCTGTGTTGGAAAGGCAGTTTGGTGCCACATCAGTTTTCTTTCCTGGGGAGATAGAAGGGACCAAGTTGGGGCAGATTTCATCTCCACCTTTACCCAACCAATTTCTTCTAAGGGTGCTGTGCGATCTGATGCAGATATTAGTGTTACTCAGTTTTTACGTCTATGGCTACATTGAACCTTTCAATTTCCACCTCCGCTGGGTCCCACATCATGACCCACGTCCCCACCAGAGTTAAAGAAAAGATTCTCAAAGGGGAATTCATGGAGATAGTTGACCTGGCAGATACAGAAAGAATCCACCACATTATTGACAATTTATCTAACAAGAATTTGATGGCAGCTCTGGCAGCCATTCAGAAAAAGGCCTCAGCTTTGTTGATGGTGAAAAACTGGGATATGTGGTCATTAGATTTCATGCTCTTCATGGAAGAGATCATAGAAAAGGATCCGAGCCAAATGCTGCCTTTGCTGCCATACTTTTTAGCTATTAGGGAAGCTCACCACATCAAAGGGGGCTCAGGCTGGTCAAATTTTAATCAGCGATTCAAGAAATTAAAAGCCATAGACAAGTCCTTTAGGAGAGAACTAACACACCCCAACATCTGGATGACTGCCATGTTGGACAAGCTGAGCACTACCGAGACAGTCAGTTTTAGTAGAAACAATGGGGAGACTAAGTGCTGCTGGGTGTTCAACCATGGGAAGTGCCCTTGGCAATCTTGTAAGTTCGGTCACTTGTGTTTCGATTGTGTGAATAGCCACCCTATGTATAGGTGCTGGAGGATAATAGGATGGGGTAGACCTGGCATTGCCTCACCTCACCTTGAGAGGAGCCTGGGGGGGGGGTGTGCACTGGATAACTATCCCAGAGGCAAGCAGTTTTTTTACATGGAAACAGAGTCACTGTTGGAAGAGCTTTTGACCAGTCCTCATCCCTCCCACTCACCAATCAGACTCGATAAATTGATCAATTGTTGCCTGATTATCCTGACCAAGGAGCTGTCACAGTCATTCTTGAGGGATTCAGTAAAGGTTTCAAGACTGGTTCTTTGTTTTTATTACATTCAAAATCAGTTAGAAACTTTTCATCCATTAAGGGACACAAAGACATTGCAGCTAATTTAATCAAAAAGGAACAGGCAGCCAGCAGGGTAATTGGTCCCTTTTCCATGTTTCCTTGGCCTGCTTTTAAGCTTTCTTCCACTTGTCTAGTTACTAAGAAAAAGGAAGGTCAGTACAGGCTGATTCACCACTTCTTGCACCCTTTGGGTGCCTTAGTCATTTCATTGACAAAGACCAGGTTAAGGTACTATACTTTTCCCTGGATCAGGTAGCAGAGATCATCTTGAGCTATTCCAGCCTCTGGCTTTGCAAATTGGACATCTATTCAGCATTACAGCTTCTTCATGTTAGGCAGGACTGGCCATGTTTGGGATTTCAGTTTAATGAGAAGTTCTTTTCCACACTGTCTTGCCCATGCAGTGCTTGGTGGCTTGTGCTACCTTTGAGCTGTTCAGCACAGCTTTGCATTGGTGTTGGCAGTGCAGGATACCCCATCAGTCAGTGATCCACTACTTGGATGATTTTTCTGACAGTAGGTGAAGGACAGGAATGGGCAGGTCAGGGTATGATGGTCTTCAAAGAGGTTTGTAGTATCTTAGGAGTACCACTGACCAATGGCAAGTCAGAAAGGATGAGGCAGGTCCTGACCTTTTTTGGTTTAGCAGTTAATACCATTGCTAGGTCTTTTAAACTTCTCCCAAACAAACAACAGCAGGTCAGGCATTTAATTAGGAAATTTCTGGGAGTCAATAAAGCTTATATGGAGGAAATCATGCAGTTTCACAGCCTATTGATTTTTTCCTACAGGGCAGTTTCACCAGGCAGGACTTTCCTCTGGTTCATTTTTGACTTGCTGATAGGAAACATAAATAAGCATTACAGGGTTTGTCTGATGAGAAGGGTTAAAGAAGACCTCCATCAGTGGTTCACATTCTTGAACCAATTCAATGGCATGTCTTTCTGTCCATCACCTTGGCTTTCCTTCAGCAACCTTAATTTTTTTTACAGATACAGCAGGAGGGCTTGCTATGGGAAGTTACTTCCAAGGCAACTCATTCACAGAAAAATGGCTGCAGTCTTGGTCAGAAGATAGGGGGATGGATATTACTTTCCTGGAGTTCTTCCCTATATGGGTAGTCACTTTAGTGTGGAAGGACAAATTACACAATAGCAGAGCATTATTTCATTCAGACAATGCTGTGGTTATCTATGCCCTCATCAAATAGTCTTTCAAGTCTAAACAAGTACACTCTGTAATTAGGCTTTTAGTTTTATTGAGTTTGGAAACTAACCTGACTTTCTGTAGCATACATATGCCTGGCTGCCGCAACCCTATAGCTGACAGCCTTTCTCATTTTCACTTCACAAGGTTTTGGCAGCTGGCCAAGCATGCAGAACTGAAGGGCACTGTAATTCCTCAGGTTTGGTTAGTTGCAGAAGAGTAGCTGCATAATTGCTGACAAGTTCATCAGCCAGTAACACCAGAAAGGTGTGTTGATCATCTGTACAGACTTTCAAGGTATATTATAGGCCCTTGCCTCATTGACAGAGTCTGGGGATTTTCTCTGGTGCTTCACTTCCTGGTTTTCATATGCTGTCCAGGAGATTCTCCCAATATGTTGCAAGTTCATTTAGCAGCATTATGCTGATTGTATGCTTTCTGGGCCTTCAGGTGTTCTCCAGCTATTGGCTGTCTGGCAGGCTGATCAAGGGCTGGGAGAATATTCAAGGGGCCTCAAATGATTCCAGGAAACTGATAGGGAAGCACCTCATTGTCATCATTGTTTGGGACTTGTATATGGTAGTAACTGAATTTTGTACCTTTTCTAGCATGGGTGCGTTGTTCATTTCATTATAGACGGATTCCTTCCATGCTAGTGAATTATTAAGCTCCCTTTGCTGGGAGGATCTCATGTCTCACAGTGAGTTTATTGTATTATGGGTTAAAAAATCCAAAATGGATCAAGTAGACAAAGTGAAGCAAGTGTATTTATATAAGCTCTGGTTTTTGGCTGGTTCATGCTATTGCACAAGAACCCCCCACCCCCGGGATGCTAGGTCAGGTTTGGTTTTCACTTTGGAGGGTGGCAAGCAAGTTAGATTGGCAGAGGTCAACCTCCTATTACTGAAGGCCATTGAGGATCAAGGCATATATCCTTAGGAGCATTCATTCCACTCATTTAGAATAGGTCACACTTCTGACTTAGCCATGAAGGGGCATTCAGCTAAGGTCATGCAAAAACAGGAAGGTGGGTGTCTGACATCTCCTTGTCATACATCAGTCACTAACACCTTCATTTTTGTTTCAGGGGAAGAGGTTATCTGAATGTTGACATGTTCCTTCATCAAGAGGATGGCAATCCAGGCTTTGGTCTACCCGACTAGGTACACTGGCTTTTTAGATCATAACAAATGGTTAGTTCTTCACACTTGGTCCTTTTATGGTTTCAATTTTGGGAGATGAATTTGTGGTATCAGCTTATAGCAAATAAAAGATTACCAAAGATTTTGTTAATCTACCTATGGGAAAATGACTTGACGAGGGCTCTGAAAAAAAATCCTCCGAGCCAGGATCTTATCTAATATGCACAGGCTGTGTATGCCATATCCAGATATAGTTTTGTTTTCGTCATTGATTGTGCAGAGAATCCATTGGGAAGGAGCTAGGAGTTCTGGAGCAATTGAGATGTCTCGGTGCTTCATTAATCATAGAGTTACACATCTGGCCTGCCAGATCAGATTTCAGGTTATCCTCCACAAAGATCTTAACATACTGGACTCTGATTTTTATGCCAGCGACAACATGCATTTGAACAATTTAGGTTTTGATTTGTTTAATTAAGACATCTCGCTCTCTAGCTATTGAGGATTTTTAAGAAGTAACCCTTAAACATATTTTTAAGGAACTTGGATGTCACGGGCTGGAGGCTGCTAAAGGGGGAACAGCATGGTGGCATCCTGGGTTGGTGGCTGCCTTGCGGTACCCAGCCCCTGTTTTCTCCCCTGTTGATGCTCAGAGGTCTGGACTCACTGTGCAGGTTGGGTTCAGTTTAACTGGAGGAGATCAACAGGTGTTTGGTTGGGAGGCATGACTTAAACGGCTTTATCACCAGGTCCGAAGTAGCTTTGGTCACCCACCTGGTCCTATAAAAGTTAATCGGAACAGGCTTGGTCATGCCAACTGGCTTAATATTTAATGGTCACTGGCTATATTAATGATATGGTTACATATGAACATACTATGGCCTCTTTAATGTTGTCTATTGTACTGATTAAAGGGTAACAAAGGCATTACAGTGTGCCTATTAGCTTAGAGGACAATACAATTTACTCTTGCATAGTTTTTTAACTATTACAAAGACCTTTTTGTTGTACAGCATCAAGTCAGGAAATTGATTTATTAAAACAAATTAGAAAAATAACATATTTACACTTTGTCAATATAAATCATTTTGTGAATTTAATTCAGGTAATCACTGTTCTCTAGTAGCTGCCCTACTGATTGTCCTTTAGTTTGAGTCGGAGGATATAAAAGATTCCCTGTTTGTTATCTCTGTTATTACTTCATATGTTTTGGAAGGTAGTCATTTGAATTACCAAAACCTGCAAAGCTGAGTATCAGAATCTGTAAAATGAATGACCAAAAATATAGACTTGGATACATTAAGCCAGATATTCTAATGTCTCTAAATATTCTCTTTTCTCACAGGTATGGTGAATTCAAAGCTGATATATGTAAGTTTTTGGGGGGTGACTTGCCACCTACAATGGGGGGTATGGGGGGGCTTGTCCCCTGAAAAAAGCAGTTAAAATGAAAAAACGAGTGTTGGCTAGTCACCCTACTTGTGTATTTTTGGTCTTTTTTGCATTTTAGTACTCAGGACTGTGAGCCTTGAAATTTCAATGGGGGCCATTTGGGGGAGTTTGAGTGATTTAGTGGGATGCAGGTGCAGAGTTGTTTTGCAGTATAGTGGCAGCTTTGGCTAGGCAGTTAATATTTGCAACTGCAGAGTTAAACAACCTGGAAATGTGCTGTTGGGGTGATAGCGACTTCTTCCCCTAGAAAGTTGCTGCTGTATTTTATTATTTATGTATTTGTGGTTATACTGTGTCGGAAAGTGATGTATACATTAGTATAAGTCATTTGGTTGACTACAGCACCATTAGCAAAATAGTTGAAGCACAACCTGTCTCAACTCTGGAATGGGTTTTAACAAGAGTTAGGCAGGAAGACAAATCTAACATTCTGCATGAGATTATTAGGACTCAGTGAACTGTGTTTGATGATTCTTAGCATGATTAATCTTTCTTGCATTTTACTCATGTATATTTAAAAATAAGGAAGGTGGAATTCTAAAGAGAAAATGTATATGCTGAAATACTTGATCAGTAAAAATACTTCAGAGTGAGCTTTCTGTTGTCTTTCCTTTCCTTTTAAACCTGTTTTTTCCTAACTATATCAGTATGCAGTGTTTCTTTGTAAAAGATCAATAATGCCTTTTCTACTGAATCAGTAGTACAGGACTGTTTTGCGGCATATAAATTAGTAACTACTTTGAAGCATGCTATATATGTGCTGCTGAGTGGCATAAAATGTGTTAGTGAATCATAGCAGCAATAGATATGAAAAAGATGTCAGGAGGAGGAGGAACACATTAGGTGACAAATTGCTAGTTAATGCGATATATCCAAAAGTGTTTGCCAGTCCATCTGATCTTTCAGTACATTTTTTCTCTAGCTTAATTTTCCTTTTCAACAGTTCTTCAAACTTTCACAAACTTTGCTGTTGCTGATATATGGATAATTAGCTTACACGGCCCCCTCATCAGATGAGGCCCATTTAAACTGTAAATTAGATTTTATCAGATACTGAACTTTTCTGTTGGTAAACTTTTCAATTAATTCATGGAAGTTACAAAAATCAAGTATTGATGTGTTGCTGTATTCTGGCTCACGCTTCATGTTTCTTTCTTTTTTTTTTTTATTTTCCTGTAAAGAATTTTGTTGTGCTTGAAGGTTACTTTAGAATTAATGTACAAATGCAGAAAAGTATATTTTCTTTATTAATCCCTCCATCTGGCATCCTCTCAAACAAAGCTGAGGAGAAAAAAAAAAATCCTACACCAGGTAAAAAAAGCTATCATGTTTGTGCATGGTAACTCTTTGCACTTTTTGAAACACCTTTCAGAAACTGTGACAAAGATCTCTACTAGCTGCTTCAATGTGAGTGAGTCCCTTAAGCAGAAATATTCTTAGCTGTGGCTTTATAATTGCATTAGTGCCAGCAGCTGCAAGAACAGGAAATCACCCATGCCAAGAGATTACAGCACTGACTGGATGGCATAATTTTTACAGTGCTGATCATGTACCCTACCAGCCTACAATCATGGCAATGGCCACATTGCCCTACCCTAAGTACTATTTTGCAGCTGAGTACTGTGAGGTAAAAATTCCGGTAATGTAGATGTAAATCAACAGTCTGGTGACTGTTTACATTGTACATTGTAAAACTTCCCATGAATCAGTAGTACTATGTTGTGTCTTTCGGCTTTTCCCGGTTAGGGGGTCGCCACAGCAGAACTCCGATCCGCTCATGATTGGCAGTAGATTTTTACGTGCCGCATTGCTAGCACTGACACACAACCTTCAATGAAGGTACGCCCATTCACACATGTCTCCACACAGAAGACACTTTTGCTGAGAATCGAACAGGACAACATCTTACTGTGAGGCGACAACGCTACTGCAGCACCACCACCGCAGTTGATGAATCAGTAGTACTATACTAAATGTAAATGTAGCTAATTTAATAAAATTTAGTTTTACAGCAAACATAATATGATTTGATCATTTGTAATTGAGAAGCATCTGGAATGGTCTAGTTTATAACTTATTAAATGTGAATATAAAACAAATGAAGCTGGAAGAGAAGAAAATTACTTTCATGTTGAATGTTTGTGGAAATGAAAATGTAAATATACTTTTAAGTCCTGCTGAACAAAACTATGGATTTCCAATTATAATAGCTTCTTTTTTCTGCTTTCATTTTATTTAGCAGATAGAAGCCGCGGTGGTGCAGCGGTAGCATTGTCACCTCACAGCAGGAGGTTCTCCCATTCGATTCTCGTCTGGAGTGCCTTCTGTGTGGAGTTTGCATGTCCTCCACGTGTTCGAAAGACGTGTGAATGGGCGTGCCTTTGTTGAAGGTTGGGCATCGAGCTGGCACCTCAGCACCATAAAAATCTACTGCCAATCATTAGTGGACTGGAGTTCCGCTGTGGAAACATCTAACCGGGAAAAGCCAGAAGAAGAAGATGGTATTGCTAAAAGAAGTCAGTAAATTTGCACTTAATAATACAGACTATTCTTATTGTTCTGACTCAGCTGTAAAACTGCATTAAGATAGTTTTCTAATTTTGTTTATTAAAATATTACATTATAACATTTCCCCAGAATTACTTTCTTCTCAATTTTTTTTACAGAGTTACATTCAGGATGTTAGTGGAGGCTACATGTGACATATTATTGAATAATTTCCAATTTATCATGAATATTTCACGATCTTTAATTGTTGTTTTCTGTTGTATTCATGAGCAGCAGTATAAAGGATGCTGATTTGTACTTTATAGTGCTCCATTTATTGTGCATATAGCACAAATGATTATAATGGATGAATATCTAATTATCAGCTTCTAAAATGTTATTCTCGAGCTGCATTACAGTATTGCACACATGCATACATGTCAGAGAGATGAAGAAAGTAGACAGGAGTATAAGGAGATGAGGTGCATGGCAAAGAGAGATGTGACGAAGGCTAAGGATAAGGCATATGAAGAGTTGTATACAGGTTGGACACTTAGGAGGGAGAAAAGGACCTGTACCGATTGGCTAGACAGAGGGACCGAGCTAGGAAAGATGTGCAGCAGGTAAAAGTGATAAAGGATAATGAGGGAAACATACTCACAAGTGAGGAGAGTGTATTGAGGAGATGGAAGGAGTACTTTCAGGGGTTGATGAATGAAGAGAATGAGAGGGAGAGAAAGTTGGATGATGTAGGGATAGTGAATCATGAAGTACAATGGATTAGCAAGGAGGAAGTAAGGATAGCTATGAAGAGAATGAAGAATGGAAAGGCTTTTGGCCCACATGACATACTTGTGGAAGCATGGAGGTGTTTAGGTGAAATGGCAGTGGGGTTTTTAACCAGATTGTTTAATGAAATCTTGGAAAATGAGAGGATGCCTGAGGAATGGAGAAAAAGTGTTTTGGTACCGATTTTTAAGAATAAGGGTGATGTGCAGAGCTGTAGTAACTACAGAGGGATTAAATTGATCAGTCACAGCATGATATTGTGGGAAAGAGTAGTGGAAGCAAGGTTAAGAAGGGACGTGATGATTAGTGATCAGCAGTATGGTTCCATGCCGGGAAAGAGCACTACAGATGTGATGTTTGCTCTGAGAGTGTTGATGGAAAAGTACAGAGAATGTCAGAAGGAGTTGCATTGTGTTTTTGTAGACTTAGAGAAATCATATGACAGGGTGCCTAGAGAGGAATTGTGGTATTGTATGAGGAAGTCATGAGTGTCAGAGAAGTATGTAAGAGTGGTACAGGATATGTACGAGGGTAGTGTGACAGCGGTGAGGTCTGCGGTGGGAGTGACGGATGCATTTAAGGTGGAGGTGGGGTTACATCAAGGATCAGCTCTGAGCCCTCTCTTATTTGCAATGGTGATGGACAGGTTGACAGACGAGATCAGACAGGAGTCCCCGTGGACAATGATGTTTGCAGATGACATTGTGATCTGTAGTGAGAGTAGGGAACAGGTGGAGGAGACCCTGGAGAGATGGAGATATGCTCTAGAGAGAAGAGGAATGAAGGTCAGCAGGAATAAGACAGAATATATGTGTGTGAATGAGAAGGAGGATAGAGGAATGGTGCAGATGCAAGGAGTACAGGTGGCGAAGGTGGATGAGTTTAAATACTTGGGTTCAATAGTTCAGAGTAACGGTGAGTGTGGAAGAGAGGAGAAGAAGAGAGTACAGGTGGGATGGAGTGGGTGGAGAAGAGTGTCAGGAGTGATTTGTGACAGACGAGTACCTATAAGAGTGAAAGGGAAGAGTGTCAGGAGTGATTTGTGACAGACGAGTACCTGTAAGAGTGAAAGGGAAGGTCTACTAGAGGGTAGTGAGACCAGCTATGTTATATGGGTTGGAGACAGTGGCATTGACAAAAAGGCAGGAGTTTGAGCTGGATGTGGCAGAATTAAAGATGTTAAGATTTGCACTGGGTGTGACGAGGGTGGACAGGATTAGCAATAAGTATATTAGAGGGTCAGCCCAGGTTGGAAGGTTTGGAGACAAAGCCAGAGAGGCACGATTACGTTGGTTTGGACATGTGCTGAGGAGGGATGCTGAGTATATTGGGAAAAAGATGCTAAGGGTGAAGCTACCAGGTAACAGGAAAAGAGGAAGGCCTAAGATAAGGTTTATAGATGTGGTGAGAGAGGACATACAGGTGGTTGGTGTGACAGAGCAAGATGCAGAGGACAGGAAGAAATGGAAACAGGTGATCTGCTGTGGTGACCCCTAACAGGAACAGCCGAAAGAAGATGATGATGACACATGCATACATGTGTATGCACCTTTTGGGGGAAACAAGGAAAAGCAATCTGCCTAAAATGTAATACACACCCCTGTAAAATCTCTGCTTCAAATTTCAGCAAAGTAGCGCACTAGTTCCTGGCACCGTTTTTTGTGTCAGGGAACTCCTCACTTTTATTCTTCAGTCTGATTATCATAAAATGCTATGAAACATTAAATGTCATGGCATCCTGAATGCTAACTCGAGAATATCTCACATTTTCTGTTGACATCTTAAATATAATAGGCTGCTCTCAACTAATACTACAATATGATATCAATCTTTAGTGACTTGGCTTTGGGCCAGCCTTTGTAGACTTTTTATGTTTTATTACTTAGCAGTTATTAGCAGCAAGGACTATATAGTAAAGTTCTCATATGTACATAATTGATTATCAGTGCACAACTAATGTTAGTAACACCGTGAAAGCTTTCCACTGAAGAAGAAATAGCTTAATCTATCTTTGTCCATGTAATGTACACCTACTTGTAATTGTAGCACAGCTGCTCCTACCCTAAAACCTATACTGTCAAAGGAACAAATATGAGGTGATATATTGTTTATTGTCACTTGAAATAAATGCTTACCATACCTTCCCCAATGTTTGGGGATAATTCTTCCTATAAACATTCCATACAGCATAAATCACCTTTGTCATATGATTGTATTCTTGTGATGCTTGTTTGTTTTTTGATATCCTGACAACCTAAAACTTTTGCAAAGTCCGTAGTGAGCCCTTCGCCTAACTCCACAGAGAAAATATCAGTAATCGCCTTCATTCCTCCCGCACTATTGTTCATTTCCCATCTATTTTATAGACCTGAATTATCATTCATACTTATGTAAAGACTCCTGTACCTCTCTACAATGTATTTACCTCCTTTCCAATGAAAGGATATAAACACCATCACCAGTAATGATAACATCAACAGCATCAAAACCCTCACACTTCAAACACACTCATTTTCTTTCGCCCCCAATTCTTGATGCTCATTATTTCCATAACAGATCCGGGGACATGATCATTCCTTTTCCCTGTTGCACTCACCCCATTTTCCTTCCTTTTTTATGTAGCCTCTTTAGGATCAGAAGCTGTGCATGAAATTTCTCTTTTTCTTGTCCTGTTTGGTTTCACAGTTTCTGCAGCTTTGTATTCCTGCTGCCAAGTTTCCATCAATTCTGCATCTACTATGGCCACACTTCTCCTCTCCATTTCTCTTCCGTATCTTGTGTAGTCACGTGTCATTCTTTCAGTCACATCCATCTAGATCATTAGCATATTCCTTTGTCACCCCTACTCATTTTTTTGTGGGTTTTCACAGCTTTCCATATCTGCTACTGCTGCTGCATTCTTTTCTTGCATGACAATGCCTTCTGTATTCTAATGTAATCCCTCCAGTCTACAGGTGGACCTCCTCATCACTATATAGCTCTTAGGACAATGGAACTCTTATATCACAATTTAACTTCCACCTGATATATCTCTGCAGTCCAACACTGTGTCTCCTTAACTTGAACTTTGTAAATCTTTTCTCCTCATAGCATCCACATTGCTCAAAAACACCCCCTTTGATACCTCCACCATGTATGTATTTACACATGTATATGTATATGCAGTGCTTTATTTACAAACACACAGGTGGTGGTACGCATATGTTTCATTTGGATCAGCCCCCCTCAGCCCCCCCACGCAGCTATTCCAGTGTCCCATTATTTGGCTATTTCTCCCCAGTTGCCATAAACACTGTTCAAAACTTTCAGTGTGCATACTGCTTTCTGCTTTACTTCTGCAATGATTACAGCTATTTGGATTTAATTTAAAACTTTTATTTCAAATTTTCCAGCACAAATATTGATAGACGTTTGCTAAACAAATCCATACGGTCTCACAATGAAAACTGACTTAGCATTAAAACTTCTGTGACTTTGAAACTCACATTCATTCAAACTTCATTGAAACCCACATTCAAAGAAAATGCATCTGGCCAGTGGCAGATTAAGTTTACATTTGGGCTCTTTTCAAATCATAGACCCCTTGCACACATTTTTAAGACCATGCAAAATTTCTTTGATTCACCTTCCTGATTGTATTAAA
>NC_056726.1:864237216-864304716 GCF_019279795.1 Protopterus annectens
GCTCTTATTACAGTGGGTTACTAAAATGGGAGAGCTATTTATTATTCTGGGAGAAGAATGAAGATGCAGATGTGCTTAAAAGTCTTGGGACAAGCAGTAGTAGCAGTCAGCGATGTTGTTGTTGCTCTTCCAGAATAACTGCCCCTTATTTCATTGCTTATATATTTTTAATTGTTTTTTTTATTTGCTTGCTGGTAAGTAAACTGGTCTGCTTTTCAGCCATAACCTGAGCCACAAGTGTAAGGTTAAATTTAGTATGTATGGACAGGACAAGCCAGTCAACCAGCATCTTTTTGAATGTTGACTATTGCAAGTGTGCAGAAAACATCCTAAAATTATCCCTTTAATTGCACATTTAATATTGTAAAGCATTTATGCATTCCCTTTAATTGCACATTTAATATTGTAAAGCAGTTATGCATTACGGTCTACACATCTGATTTTTTTCTTCTTTGGTTATCTGCTTGATAGTTGCACAGTTAATGCCTTTTATTGGGTCATAATGCTGTTACTCTCAAAAATGTCTTTATTTACTGTAGTTTACTTGGTGTGTGTTTAACTCAATGGAGAGCCATTTTTGTTTTTAGTATAAAATAGGCATCAGCATGCCTTTCATCTGACATCGGAATAATACAGTATTGACTTTTAGAGTCATGTCAGAGGTATGAAATCATATTGGTTATAGCAATAAATATTGATGTGCTCATTTAGTCTGTTATATCAGTGATCCATGATGACATTTTGAATGTGACATGACAGGATGGATGTTTTTTTTTTGGGGGGGGGGGTTGACCATCGTAATTGTGATGAATGTTTTTATAAACTTTTTATGCCAGATATTTAATTTTATTTTACTCTTCTTAGATGTTTCTCATCTGTGCCCATTTGTTATGAAAAAGAAATGTTGTAGGAGGAACATGATCATAATTGCTCACAGGTATCGCTGATCTGTTAATATGTTCTACAATAGTATGTAGCTGTTCTTACTCAGGTTATGCATTGGCTATCAGACTAACTTTGCTTCATTTAAAAGTCTGGTAAAACATGCTTGTTTTCTCACCTTGCAGAATAAACAAGTAGGCTTGGATGTGAAGTTGTAGTGTAGATCGCAGATGACTTTTTGACTGGAAATTGAGAAATGGTGATATATTTCTTGTTTTGTGTGCAAAGGGCCTATGATTTGAAAACTGCACAAAAGTAATCTTTATCCACCACTGGCCTGGCCAGATGCATTTTCTTTGGATGTGGTGTGGGTTTCAATGATGTTTCAATGAATGTGAGTTTCAAGGGCAGAGAAGTTTTAATGCCAAGTTTATTTTCATTGTGAGACAGTATTGCTTTGTTTAGACAATTTATTTTAGTGTTTCTGCATTGTGCTATAAAATGTAAAAATAAAATCCAAATAATCATTGTAGAAGTAAAGCAGCATGCACACATTAGTGTTTATGGTAAATTGGGTGAAATAGCCAGGTAATGGAACATTGGAATGGCTGCAAGGGGACTCTGGTGCCATATTTTGGTTGTCTGTTCTTCAGATTGTGTTTGAAAGCTGGTATCCCACAATTCCATTGGAGTGGTTGGGGTTACATAATTATGTATGCAAATTTTATGTTAATCAGTGTACATATTTGTACCTATTTTTCATATACACACACACACACACACAAACACACACACAGGTTAGCACTTTCATTTAAGCCATATGTTAAACTTCATCAGATTAAATGAAAGCACTAACCCAATTTTTTATTTTTAGCAAATAGAGGATTTTATGTAACAATTCAACCTTCTGGGTTTGTTCCTTACCCTAGTTTGCTGACAGTGGAGACAGTGAACCGCTTTTGTTTCACTTCTGACTTTACATTGTGTCTTTTGTGAATTTCTAATAGATTTTTATGGAAGAGGGATAGTATCTTTGAAGGAAAAAGTTTACATATTTCCATAATTATGCCAGCTATACCTGGAGCTTTATTATTTTTACCCTCTTTTATTGTATCTGTAATTTATTTGTAGGATATGGATGCTTGCAGATCTAGTTTTAATTTTTCTGTTTTTTTATATTAGAACATTTTTCATCTAGATTTATTTGATCGATATGTATATTTTCTTTTTGAAAATGTTTCATATAGTGATTTCTATAGGCATCAAGAATGTCACCTATATCCAAGACATTTTTCCCTTTCTTTTCATGGAAGATACTTTTAATGTTATTAGCTTTTGATTGCATTTTGATTCTTGTGGCTAAATTATGTAGATAGTTGGGAGAAGTGGCCAAGGTATTAATTTTAAGTTTTTTTAAAGCTGAACTAGTTTTATGTGTTAGAATTTTGTTGTATTTATTGTTTAATACTTCTACTTTCTTTTTCATCTCCAAATGGTTTTGATTTTTTTTAGCTTTTACTGACAAAAGTTTGGATTGTAGATCTAATAATTCAGAATCGCATTCTATGTTTTTTTTTAAACCAAGTTAGGGTTTTACCATATATGTAAGCTTTTAATGCGTCATATATCATTATTTTATTTATCTCAGTGGTGCAATTAATATCTAAGAAGAACTGTAATTCAGATTATAACCAGGGTTTGAACTCTTTAATTTTAGTTACATATGCTGGAATTCTGGAGTAATGGTTTGTACTCATTTTGTAGTTTCAGTATCAATGAATTGTGGTATGAAAGAAATGAAGTGTAAGTCATGGGCAGCAGATATTTGATCTATTCTAGTTTGAGTACCAAATCTGTGGTATGAAAGAAATGAAGTGTAAGTCATGGGCAGCAGATATTTGATCTATTCTAGTTTGAGTACCAAATCTGTGATCGTGATGGGAAAACAACAAAGATGTATCTTCTTTAAATTTGAAAGTATCTACAAAATGAAATGATTCTACCCACTTGTTTAAAGCTTTTGATACAGCAGATGTACACAGCAGTCTTTTATTTGTAGTCTCTGAAATATCAAATATACAGTTAAAATCTCCTCCTAATATTAAGTTGCCTTTATAATTATTGAAAATGAAATCCAAGTGTTTTTTAACAATTCCTGATCCAATGCCTGGGAACCAGTATAGATTGGCTAGTGTCCATATTCTGTTATTATATTTAACTATTACTAATGCCATAAGGCCTTCTTTATCCTTGTATTTATAAATGATTTCTGGGTTAATCACATTTGTTTTCCATAAAATTGTTACCCCTTTTCTCTTTGTCTTATAAATGGATTGCACCAATATCATATATTCCTTAGGATTCCATTTGCAATTATCATTTGTTTTGAAATGACGTTCTTGAAGGAAAACAATTTGTGCTTTGTTCACTATTAAATATTTCAGTAGATTTGATCTCTTGCTAGGATTGTTTAATCCAGTGGTATTTAAAGATAATAAAGTTAAATCCATCTTAGTTTATTTAGACTATGGGCCAGATTCAGGAAGGCTTACACGGAGTTCAAGAGTAGTGTAAGCCTCCGTGTAAGCCTCCTGATTCAGCAACAGCCCAAATCTCCGTGTAAGAGACAGCTAACACGTCTCTTACACGGAGTGGGCGTGGAAATGCTCAATACCTCATTTGCAGCTCCAAGATATGCAAATGAGGTATGTGAGCGATCCACGAAGCCCAAACCAGTCCGTGTAACGGACGTGTTAGCTGCAGAAATGTACTCAGCTGACAACTGAGTACATTTCTGCAAAATTAAAAACGGAGCTATGTCAGCTCCAAATAAAGGGTGCATTTGTTACATTAAGCATGCCAATGGCCAAATATGTGGCCATTGGCATGAAAAAGTGTTGCAAAAAAAGGTAATATAACTTTTTTTTTCACGGATTTATGTGTTTAACTGTAGCGCACCCGCATAAACGGGGTGCGCTACCTAAAACTGAAAACCGAAGCTTATAAGCCCACAATTGTGAGATTTATGTATTACATGAAATGTCAATGGAGGGACTTGCAGAGCAAAAACAATATGGCCTCCGTTTAGTGGTTGTCAAGGGGGGGAAGCTCCGTGCAAGATATGTAACTAAGCATTACTAGGCAATCCTATGTAAATGAGGCTTACAATACTGAATCACACTGCCACATAAGTAATGAGCACTTTCTGAGTCGTGTAAGAGTTAGAGCAGGCGGAGGAACAGAGTAAGAGGTAGGTGACATCATGGGGAAGGATAGAAAGAAATGTACCAGATTGGAGGGCAATGTAAGGTAAGAGATGACAGACAGACATCAGGGAGGGAGGTGTGTCCCAACAGAACACTGGGAATGTCAAGAAATTGAGGGCATACGCTATCCCTACACTCTAAGTTTCTTGAAATGTGCATGCGTGCGTGTAGCGTGTAAGGCAGGTTCAACATGTGGGAGCGTGTTGCAAACTGTTTACAACGGTTTGCTGGCGCTGCACGTGTGTAAGGCGGTGTGCGCGCGTTTTAGCATGAATCAGCCTAGCTAACACCGTGTAAGGATGTGTCTTGTAGCGTGTAACACCGTGTAGGGATGTGTACACGCGTTTAAGTTACTGTGGCGTGTTTAAGCCGGTGTGCACATTGCTCCCCTCAGGAAACAGAGAGGAAATAGGAAACAACCAAAATACAGGGAAACTGCCAGAAGATACTACTAAAGTTAATTGGTGGAAACAATTAGAAGCAGGCAATTACACAGGCAGACTAGAAGCCCAACCCAGCACTTAAAACACAACAAAGAGCAGTGCAGGCTGTTTCTCACAAGAGATACTGCCAGAAACTAAGCTATCAGAGTTGAAACCTGAAAAAGCTGAACTCAGAGCAGAAATGCTAGGGGCTGCCATAGCTGTTATAATCAGACATAGGCGAATTGCCGAGGGTGGTGATAATGCAGATGCTGACAGACAACCCAGAGTGAGGAGAAGGAGAAGAGTATACAGGCCTAGGGTCACCTACCATGGGTTACATGAGCTGGAGATAGTAGAGCTATAGAGTGGACAGAGAGCTCCTGCAGCAGATTGTTGAGCTGTGCAGGCCACGCCTCACACACAGAACCAACAGAGGGGAACCCATCCCAGTGGAAACCAAGGTATGTGCTGGCCTAAGAATACTAGCAACAGGTACCTTTCAGAGACCAACTGGCGATATGATGGGGATATCACAGGCATCAGCCTCCAGGGTACTGCACCAGTTCCTGGATGCCATGTCACCACATGTCAGTGATCATATATATGTCCCTAGTGACCGTGAGGTTGTGGCCAGCAATATCGTCTCTTCCAGCAAATAGCGGGATACCCTGAGGTGCTGGGTGCAATAGACTGCACGCACATATGCATCAAGGCACCAGCCGGTGAGCAGGGTAGAGTCTACATTAACCGCAAGGGATACCCCTCCATCAACTGCCAGGTCGTGTGTGATGCCCAGGGCATAATAATGAATGTGTGTGCTGGCTGCCCTGGTAGCTACCACGATTCCCACATCTGGCATCTGACGCAGCTGTACCAATCATTTGCCAATGGGGACTTCCCACACGGACACCTAGTGGGGATGCTGGTTATGCACTTGAGCCGTGGCTGATGACACCCATCAGAAATGCACACACACCCGAACAGGAACGCCATAATGAGGCACACGCACAAACACGTAATATCATAGAGCGTGTGTTTGGGCTGCTCAAGTCACGGTTCCGGTGTCTGGACACGCCTGGTGGAGCTTTGCAGTACACACCAACTACATGTACCCAAATGATCATGATATGTGCTATGCTACATAATATGATCCTGCGGAAACAGCTGCAGCAGGACCAGCACAGGGCTGGGCCAAACATCCCCACCATTGCCAAGGCCACCACAGGCAGGTGGTGACTTGGAGGAGGAACAACCTGACCTTGTCCCAGTAGGCAGAAGGTGGTGTGCCCAGTATGCCCTGGCCTTGTCAAAGAGGCAACGATAGCACATATGCTTGGTCAGTAGGAACACTGGGACTGATACCCACTCTGACTCACTCATACAGTAACAGGGATGCCTAACATGACACAACCTGCTTCCAAATGTACAGGGAGTGTAGTATGTGCATCCGACAGAGGCAGCCCTGCAGCACCATCCGAGGTATGAATGCCATGTGTTAAGTAATGTAATACCATGTATCATATGCACACCTGAGGACCATGACTAACATCCACCCTCACCAATCATAAACCACAAAACACAAACCCACCTCATAGCTATCACAAGGGATAGGAACCTAGATGTAATGCTACCCAATGCCAAAGGTATAAACAGCAAGATGTGTGCAGTGTAAATGCACACAGTATAGGGAATGCACATATCAGTGCTGTAATAGAAAACAGGGTCAAAGCGCACATCAGCACCCTGACACTACCAGGGTCACACCTCATACAGTGA
Source organism: Protopterus annectens (assembly GCF_019279795.1). NCBI lineage: Eukaryota > Metazoa > Chordata > Ceratodontiformes > Protopteridae > Protopterus > Protopterus annectens. The sequence continues at coordinate 864,243,566 of NC_056726.1, forward strand.
TGTACATGTGCAAAAACATGGAACAAGATACAAAATGAGGGTGACTACCAATAAATGGCATGGATAACCACACACCCCTGTTGTTACCACAACAAGAAGCAACATGCATTAGCCATGGTCAAACACCAATGGCTAAAACTGACTACTACTATATAGCTTGCTGCAGACCACTGTCCTAATAGCAGCAACTGCCCCAGGCCTATGTTCACAGGTTCACAGGTTCATACTAGGCTATCTGCCCTAGGGCATTTATAAGCCTAGACCAGAGTTCCGTGGAGTCTGCCGCACCTTCACTCTGACGGATAATTTGCCCATTATATTGCTGTGCCTCTGACAAGCAGTGATACTGAGGTTATCCCTGGGGCATACCTGCAATCTCCCATCCATTGATTAAGATCTCACTTGAACAAAGCCAGTGAGGTACTCAGCCTCACATGTACCAGGATGTTGTTCCACAGCATAGGGACTCTCTGGTTGAAGAATCTGTCCCTCCAGCACATCCTATTAATATCTGTGTTGAGGTTTAAATCTCCTGCCACTGTAGTTCTGATGGATGTAGAGGTCTTGAGGTGAAGCGTGTACATTAACTCAGGTTTGGACATGGCCTTGGATGTCAGGCACAGGTCACCTCTGAGCAGACGGTAAGTCACGGAATCAAGCTGGAATTCCTCCAGTCGGGCAGCATAAGAAATATGTTTGAGACCCTTTCTCCTCCTGTCGAGGAATCTGTGGGCCCATCCAATTGCCATAGGTGTCGGGTCATATACATGCTGAATGGGGCATTGCACTCAATCAATGGTCCAATGAGTGAAGAGTACAGGGGAACAATGACCTCCCTGGATCTAGATGTGAATCCCTGCATGATGAGGTGGGCAATGTAGAAGTTCTACCTAACTACCCTGGCAACGTGAGTGTCAAACAACAGGTTACTCTCAACCTGGGTGCCCAGGTCCCTGATAACCTCCTGTGTGCTTAGAGGATTGCCACCTACATGGGAACTAGTGGTAACCTTGTTCTTCCCAAAGGGTATGGCTATGCATTGTTTAGTGTGTAATGTAAGGCCATGGCTCTGGCACCAGTTATCCGTGACTATGACACCCTTCTGAAGGATGTCTGTGTCAGATGGGTGTCCAACTATAGTTCCCAGTCTGCAGTCATCTTCAAACTTTGTCAGCCATAATCCTGCTGTGTTTGCTTGTACTTCTGAAAAGTAGATGCTGAGCAATAGTGGGCCCAGGACTGAGCCCTGTGGGACACCACTTGTGACAGTTGTGGAGTGTGACATGGCACCAGCAAGTCTGAACCTGTCTGTTCTGTCACGTAGCGGTTTGCAACCCATCCTGTGATGTATGGGTTCACATTTTAGCTGGTGATGTTTTCAATGATACCCAAGTGGGGTATTGTGTTGAAAGCCTTTGCCAGGTCAAGGTAGGCTGTGTGGAGTGCCTTGCCCTTGTCAATGGCCTTGGTGTCTGTTATGAAACAGTCAACCAAGTTTAAAAGGCATGATCTGCCCTCAACAAAGCCTAACTGGGTTGGATCTAATGTCTGCAAGTCCCCTATGTCCTCATCTATGACTTCCATTATGATCTTCTCCATAGCTTAGCAGACCCTGCTTGTCAAGCTGATGGGATGGTAGTTTCCGTGGTCAGTGGAGGCACCCCATGTGAAGTGGGTCCACCATTGACATATGCCACTCCTTGGGAACATATCCTGAGTTGAGGCTAAGATCATACAGCTGCCCTGACTGCGGGTTGAATTCTTGAGTGAGTTCATGGAGCACAAAACCAGGGACACCATCTGGTCCCATGGATGCTGCGTCCTTTCCCTTGGATAGAGCAGTTCCCACCTGAGCATTTGAGATGTTTGGGGGGCTACAATCCTCTTTCATACATATCTCTCCAGTTGTGGTGGAGGGGTGGGTGGAGCAATCTGCACTGAACCTGTCAGCCAGTATGTTGGCAATGTCTATAGGTTCAGTGATATTTACAGCATTCTGAGCCTATTCTGAGCATATCTGGGAGTTTCCTCCCAGGTGTGTAACGTATCTATAAAAGGCCTCATTGTTGTCCCGTGAGCCCTTAGTGGGTTTACTCCCAATATTCGCCTTGGATGATTTCATGGGAGAACTCAGTGTTTCACCTATATTGAGCAGGGGTGTCTACCCTTCCACGGATATCGCTCTATCTTGTAGTACCTCCTTCCTTGTGTTGTAGTGCTTGTTTATGGCTGAGGTCCACCACACTGGACGCTTGCCTCTGGTACAACGAGTCTGTGTTTTGTTTGGGATTGCCTCATCCATGCAGTCTTGAAGGTGCTGGTAGAAGGCAGTTGTAAGTGATACAGTGGCTTGGGTAATGGTGTCTGCTGGCTTGGGGGCTTTGAAAGAGACCACAACAGTCATTAGAAGTGTGTAGTCGGCTTCTGAGAGGTTCTGCACTGTGGTCTTTTCTATCTGGGGTGGAGGTGGGATGTGGACTTCCACTGAGAGTAGGTCATGATCTGATCTCACCAATGATGGGTATACCTCTGGTGTTGAACATTGTGAGCCCATGTTTGTGATGATGAGATCTACTATGTTGTCTCCTCTTGTGGGATGGTGACTAGTTCTTCCATGGCATGTGAGTGTATGAACTCTAGGAACCTGTGGCTAGAGTGTTGTGGCTGTAGTACTGATCCCAGTCTATATTTGGATAGTTGGGATCACCCAGTGTGATGGTGTTTGCAGGTACATGTATCCCCGCCACTGTTTTCATGAAAGCTCTGTGAGGTACCTGAGTTTCAGAGGATGGCCTGTAACATGCTACAAACTTCAGAGCAGTCTTGCCTATGGTTAATTGCACCTGGATGGTGTACAATGCATCGTGTGTTGCCACCAACCATGAGGTGAGGTGTCCTTGATGAATATTGCTATTGCCACCCCTCATAGTGGTAATATGTGTACTGCATAGATACGAAATATTGTGCCTCTGACTTAGTAGTGACACATTATGACCACCTTACATAATTGAATAATGTGACTATGCCTCTGTCCAGTCTGTGCCCCTGTCCACATGCAGCTGTCCAGATGTCTCTTGAAGAGAGTCAGTGAGGTACTCTGTCTAACATGAACTGGGATACTCTGCTAGAGTTTGAGATGCCTCTGAGTTATGACTCTGTCCCTTCAGCATGTCCTATACATGTATGTGCTGAGGTTCAAATCTTTAGCTCCCATGTTTCTGGTGGATGTGGATTGCTTGCAGTGGAGCATGTCTACCAAATCCTGATCGGACATGGTCTTGTATGTCAGGCATAGGTCACCTGTACGTATGTGGTATGACACTGAAAAAAGCTTGTTTTTAGTTATTCTGGAAGTATATGACATGTGTTGTAGATCCCTGATCATCATGGTAAGGTACTTGTGGGGTCTCTCCAGCTGCTGCAAGTGCTGGTTGAGGTACATACCAAATGGGGCGTTGTATTCAAGCATTGGCCTGATAAGGGAGAAGTATAGTGGTACAATGACCTCCTATGGTCTGGATGGAATACCCTCCATGATAAGGTGGCCAAGATAGAAAGTATGTCAAACAACTTTGGCAACATGGGTGTCAAATGAGATGTCACTATCTACATGTGTCCCCAGCTGTCTGATTTGTTTCCTGTACTCATTGGGTTGCTGTCTATGTACAGATCTGTGGGTACTGTGTTCCTCCCAAAGGGATGGCTACACATCAGTCGCAGTCAGTTTTAGGCCATGAGTCCAGCACCAGCTATCTGTCAGTGTGACGGCAGTCTGTAGGATGTGTGTGCTGGCTGATGTATTCACTATGGTGCCCAGGTTGCAGTCATCTGTAAACTTTGTCGGCCACAACCCTCCTATGTTTGCTTTCACATCTGAAAAGTAAATACCAAATAAGAGAGGTCCCAGGACACAACCTTGTGGGACACCACTTGTGACTGGCTTTGAACCTGACAAGGCACCTGCAATGTTGACATTATGGGTTCTGTTTCTGAGCCATTTTGCAACCTATGCTGTGACATATGGTGTTATATTTCAGCTGTTGAGCTTGTCTATGATGCCTGAGTGGGGTATTGTGTCAAAGGCCTTAGCCAAGCGCAGGTAGGTTGTGTGGACTGTGTAGCCCTCATCAACGGCTCTACTGACAGTTTCAAAGTAGTCAACTTGGTGCAAAACGCAGGATCTGCACTGTACAAAGCTGAATTGGGTGTGATCAAGGGTCTGTAGGACACCAATGTCTCTGTGTGGAAGCTCCATAATGACCCTTCACAAAGCTTTGCAGACAAGGCTGTTTAAGCTTGTGTGGTGGTAGCTGCCAGGGTCTGTGGAGGCATCTCCTTTGTGGAGTGGGACCACTGTTGCCGTAGGCCAGTGTTCAGGTACAGATCCTGTAGCAAGGCTAAGGTTAAATAGGATCTGCATATACAGGTTTATCTCCATCTGTAGTTCACATAGCATGCAACTGGGGATACCATCAGGTCCCATTGATGCTGTGTACTCGTCTCTGCTGACTGCGGCTCTCACATGGACATCCAGGATGACAGTGAGGTTACATACAGCTGTGATAACTATCATGTCTTGGGGGTGAGGGAGGGGGTACATTGCACTGAACTGGTCTGCCAGGGTGTCAGTAATATCTGTCAGGTCCCTGGGATATAAGTTGTTGTGTACCAAATCTGAGCATATATGAGGGTTCCCACCCAGGCGTCAGACATAACTGAAGAAAGCAGTGTGGTTACCTTCATCGTCTGTGGTGATTTATGTCCCCAAGTTGAACTTGGGTGTCTTTATGTGAGAATGTAGCTTTCTACTACTGCTGATCACAGCTGCCTTACATTCTGGAGATGTAGCTCTGTCTTGCATTAGTATCCTTCATCTGTTATACAGTTTGTTTATGGCTGGGGTCCACCAGACAGGCCACTTTCCTTGGTGGTGAAGGTGTCATTCTCATTTGTGATTGCATGGTCCATGCTTACCGGAGATGTCCAGAAAGTGTCTGTGCAGGAGTCACCATTGTGTGTTGTGGTTTCCACTGGCCCAGTGGGCTTAATGGATACCATCTCAGTCCGAAGAAGTGTGAAGTCAGCTTCTGAGCTGTTTGTCACTATACCCTGGTATCATACTAGCACTGACACAGGTGTAAACAATTCCCCAGAATCCATCAAACAAAATGGACATGCAGGCTTACAGATGCCCTAGGGGGTAGCCTAGTATGAACCCATTATGATACAGATTGTACAGGACACTACAGATAACCCCAAGGCTGTTGCAAATGATGGTAGTAAGCATGTTGTTGATTCCTGGATATGCTCCGGATCACACCGTTATTACAAACAACATACCAGACACACACAGGTATGGCCAACATACATCCTGACATGTGCAGTGCAAACCCCCATAAAGCCAAATACCTACCCCAGCAGACTGCCGCCTCCCTGACATTATGTCACCCTTACCACAGGGTACACCCAAAGAGCAGTGTACAACAACAGTGGGTGTTCTCAACAAAGGTGTCTCCTGAATGGATAGGAAAAACAACCACCACAGAATCATGAGAGGTTTGGTCTGCACAGCTATGGAAAGGACCAGCATGTACCACAGACATAATGATATTGTGGATCTATTGACACCCGACCCTACCCAGTGTGGGTTTACAAAGTGCAGACCCCACCCCTAAACATGTGTGACTCAGTTGAAACAGTACTTGAAGTCAGTGATGAGGGCAATGTGGTCCACACAGTGTAGCCGGACCTTGCAAAGCCTTCTGTACAATACCCTATGTGTTCCGTATAGATTTGCTCACCAGCTGATATATACACCCCAATGTCATGGGAGGGGTTGCAAACCAGACCAACGACAGAACTGACATGGTCAGACATGCAGCAGCCATGTCAGACTACAAACCACATATAACAGGCATCCCACAAAGCTTGGTCCTGGGACCTTCACCATCTGGTATATATGCCCCATAGGTACAGGCCAACAAGTAAGGACTGTGCTGGAACATGTTTGTAGAGGACAACAAGCCGCCTGACATATCTGATACACCAGCTGACACAAGCATCCCATAAAAGGGCCACATAGAAACAGACAGCTGGTGCCATAGCCATGTCAGCATGTTAAATGGTGAAAACAGTATAGTCAGCCTCTGTGGATAATCCAGTAAGTGACCACCAATTCCCACATAGGTGTCGACCCATGACATTCCTAACATGTAATGCCAGAATGGGGACACAAGGTGATAGATATCCTGCATTGGACAAAAATGTGGCTGTAGGGTTAACAGCAACAATCCATATACCAACCTAATCATGAGGGTTATGACATCTAGCTAAGGGGAGGTCATTGTGGTTTTGCAGTTATCTTTCAGCAGCATTACAAATGACCACAACAGCGCCTGTGTGGTGTACCTCAGCAGATAGATTCAGCAACTGTAAAGTCCACAACAGTACCTCACCAGGAGTATCAAAGAGCTGGAACACATGTAATGTGTCGCCTGATTAAACAGAATGCAGTTACACACACTGCCATGCTGGCCACCCAGACACAAGCTGTGCCTGATGTAGAAAGCCATGTCCAAGCTGTCAGCAATGCACATGCCGTACCTTGTACAATGTGAATGGCAGGGAGATATGCACATGAGGGACCTGAACCCCAGCACTGACATACATAGGACAAGCTGTACTGCATTATCCATAACACAGAAGCCACCACCACGCATGAGTAAACTACCAGTACAGGTTATCCATAGAGTCACTCATTTATTCTACTCAACAGGGATCCTAACGAGTGGATGGGAGATGGTAGGTATACCCTGGGTATCAATGTTGTGTCACAGGTAGACAGAGGCACAGTATACAAAACAAGACATATGTCATGCCAAACTGCACTTATGATGTGTTGATGGACAAACACACTATCCAATAACCATTAGAAATGGCCTTGGGCACATCGGTAGTGTTTGCCAATGTACACCCATGTTGTGGAATACACTACTGCAGTTGGTTGAGGCCGTTGTAAGTAGTTCACATCTGAACATAATGCAACATGGTCAGATAGGTTCATAGGTTCATACTAGGCTATCTGCCCCAAGGCAGTTCTAAGCCTAGTCCAGAGTCTGGTTGCGTCGCCACCCCTTATATGGAAACAGTACTGTGCCCATTAGTTTGACGTGCCTGTCTCCAGCAGTGACACAGTGACGATCCCGGGTAAACCTATGATTTCCCATCCACAGGTCAGGATACCTCTTGAACAGAGCCAGCTAGGTGCTGTGACTCACATGGACCGTGATTGTATTCCACAGCATAGGGAGTCTCCGGTGATAAATCCACCCTCCAACATGTCCAATGTACATCCCTGCTACGGTGTAAGTCACTTGCACTATTGGTTCAGGTGGATCTGAAGATTTTGAGGTGGAGCATGTCCATTAATCCCTGGTTGGACATGCTTGCATGTCATGCACATGTCACCTCTAAGCAGACAGTATGTGACTGAATAGAGCTGTAGTGTTTCCAATCTGGCAGCATATGACAGATGTTGGAGACCCTTTATCCTTTTGTTGGGGACATTCAGGGTCTCCCCACTTGCTGCAGATGTCAGGTGAGATACATCCAGATAAGGCAGTGTACCAGATCACCGGTCCGATAAGTGAAGAGTACAGGGGAACAATGACCCACTAGATCTGGATGTGGATCCCTTCCTGATCATGTGGACAATGTAGAAGGTCCTACTAGCCACTTTAGCAATGTGAGTGTCATCAGAACAGTGACTGTCAACCTGGGTCCCCAGGTCCATGATAACCTTCCCTGTGCTTAGAGGATTGCCACCTATATGGTAGCTTGGGGTTACCTTGCTTTCCCTGAAGGGTATGACTACACATGTTTTGCAAGTTGACTTCAGGCCATGGCTCTGGCACCAGCTATCAGTGTCCGTGAGCCCCTTCTGAAGGATATCCGTGTCTGATGCACTGTCCACTATGGCACCCAGTGTGCAGTCATCTGCAAACTTTGTCAGCCAAAGTCCTCCCATGTTGGACTGTACTTCTGAGAAGTAGATAACAAACAATAGGGGCCAAGGACTGAGCCCTGTGTGAGACCACATGTGACTGGCATGGTGTCTGACATAGTGCCAGCAACTCTAACCCTGTGGGTCCTGTCTGTAAGACAGTTTGAAACCTGATCTTGTGACATATGGGTGTACATTTCTGTTGGTAGGGTTTCCTACAATACCTGAGTGGGGTATTGTGTTGAAAGGGTTTTCAAGGGCAAGGTAGGCTCTATGGACTGCCTTTCCCTCATCAATGGCCTTAGTTACTGTTTTGATAATGTCAACCAAGTACAAAAGGCATGACTTGCCCTTGATCAACACAAACTGGGACAGGTACAATGTCTGCATGTCCTCCATATCTTTCTTCATGAGCTCCATTATGATCCTCTCCATAGCTTTGCAGACTACACTTGTTAAGCTTATGGGGCAGTAATTACCAGAGTCCATAGAGGCACTGCCTTTGTGCAGACATGCACAACTGGACCCTAAAGAGGCTGTTGTGCACAGTATGGAAATGTAAATCAGTGATAGGACTAAAGCCCAGGATAATGTCCACCACAGTGAAAGTACTGAACCACTACACTATACAGTACAACAGTGCTAGGTCAGTATGAATGGATGTTAACAATTGTATGCAAAGTATCCCATGCAAAAGCTGCAGGCACAGTATAATCCCTGTTGTGTTCACAGGAAGCATCTGGACAGTAACTACACAACATGTCACAGAACACACAACCTTAAACAGGAGTTATTTGTTGGAGTTCACACTCATCCACAACTGTGATGGGCTGCATAGTTCAACATATGGAAAGCTCACACTGGGCATGCTCACACACTTTGATAAATGAGACATCATTCACACAACATGCCATGGGAAGGCTGAAGTGGGCATGCTCACACACTTAGTTCAAATGTTCCTCTTAACAACTGTGAAAACACACCACAGGATGCACATTCCCCATTCCAAACAATGAAGATGTCAGCACCCTATAAGTAGATCAGTAGAAATGCTACCTCCCAGTAATCCGAATAGCGCTCTGCTAATGCGTCTGTCTCTAGTGTCATAACATAGTTAGGTAGGGGTTTGAATCCAGCAAGTGGCATGTGTGTGTGTGAATGGGGGTAAGTGTCTGTATAAGTGTGTATGAGAAGCACATCCCTTTTGGCAACTGTGGAAACACACCACACGGAGCTCATTCCACTTTCTAAACACTGATGATGTCAGCACCCTATAAGTAGATCAACTGAAATGGAATCTCCTAGAAATGTGAATAGCGCTCCGCTAATGCGTCCGTCTCTAGTATCATAACATAATTAGGTAGGGGTTTGAATCCTGCTACGGGAATGTATGTGTGTTAGTATGAGTGGGGTTTGTGTGTGTGCATAATGCTGTGGAGGGAAGGTGCCTTTTGCCAACTGGGAGAACACACTACAGGGTGCACATCCCTCTTCGTAAACACAGATGATGTCAGCACCCTCTAAGTATAGCATTGGAAAAGATTGCTCCTACTAATGCAAATAGCACACTCTGCTAATGTGTCTGCCTTTAGAGTCATAACACATCTAGGTAGGGGTTTGGACCTTGCAAATGGAATGTATGCGTTTTACTGTGGGTGGGGTTGGTGTGTGTGCACAATGGCGGGGTGGGATGTCTCTTTTGCCAAATGGGGCTATGCACTGCAGGGTGCACATTTCCTTTAACAAACAGTGATGTTGACAGCACCCTGTACAAACAGAACAACAACACAGAAGGTGTTGTTACCAATGATGCATGTAAGGTTACACTTCAAGTAATGTCCACAAAACAAAGTAGGATAAACAAATGCTCCTTTTACTCTATCCAAACAACATGGCAACAGACAACTGACACTACTCAGTATAGTGCTACATGCTACTGTAACATGCAGATGTACCAGAATATACCTAGATAGTGTTTTGAAGCCTGAATGTGGCAAGTGTGTGGATGTGTTATGTTACTGTGTGTGCATTTCCGTATGGAAAACATGTTTGAGATATTGGCAATATTGTTGCAGACAGTTTAGGTGCAGATATCCCCCATTCTCCTACACAAGTGGAATTAGTTATCACAGATGACTGTAACCTCCCTATCCTCTCACATGTCCAGGTGAGGGCCACCCTCAACATTGCAGGACACATAGCATCACTGTTACAGAATGGTATCCCTGGATGTGTGCTACATTCACCCCAGGAGGACATGGCACCACATTACAGACTGATATTACTCCCTGGCCATACTACAGGATGTGTACCTGAAGAGTGCCATACATACACAGTGGTCCCACACCAATGAGGAGTAACCTCTACTGACCCTGGTATGTACTGCATCATATGCACAACTGGCCTTCTGTTCTAAGCTACGGAAGTGTCACGTATGGGCAACATGTACAGCAATATTACATATGTGTATATTTCAGGACTATGCACACAAAACCTATCTCATGGACAGAGCTATAGATAGTGAACTATGATACATTTGGAGGTGTCACAGTAAACACAGTATTAACCTGCTACTTTGCATTACCTGTGTTTGTGGCAGCTGTTGCTGTGTCAGTGGTGCTTGCTTGCTGCTTGCTGTTTGCTACTCATGGTTTTGCTGCTGGCTGTCTGTATATTTTCTCTTCTCTCTCTCTCTCTCTCTCTCTCTCTTTCTCATTAGGTCTGTGCAATGACTGTATTGCATGAGTGGAGTGTGGGTACTGAATGCTTTTGTAGGTATCTGCATAGGTCCATGTGATGGCCCTTGCACCAATTGTAAGGCAGCATTTGCTAATTGCATGCAGCCAGGTGTGTGTTGATTGCATGTCTCACTGTGATTTCAGGACACTGCTATAAAAGGGTATGTGAGATAGGCGTAGCCCTTTCAGATTGTAAGGCGTGGACGATGCTGGTATGCTGTTGACAGTGTTCTGTGAGTGTGAAGGTTAGTACATCTCCCATGCTTCATGCTGTGTTGTAGATTCAGGTTGCTGCATTTATCTTGCCTGTTCCCTGTAGTGAGTGTGTATGCATACTGACACCTACAACTATATGTCATATGTATTGCTATATGAATATATATATATATATATCTGTGTACATATACATACTTTCATATATGTACATTAGCTGACATTATTGGGTACAAGCTAACAATTAGCAGGGCTGTTTCCATTAACACTACTCTAGTATGGGAATCCAGTAATTGGGACTATAAAAGTCTGCCTGACATGCTTTGGGTAGTAGACATACTATATTGCCTTTATCTTCATTCCTACTATTACATGTTCCACTTATTTAGCACTATATTCCTGTATGAGAGTCATGGCTTAGTGGTAGGTCATACAGACTAGTGTTACAATGGTCTTGTGGTAGGGCCTACTAGTATGCTCATATTCTGCTTTTGGGTTGAGTATAGGGCCTATCAATCACAGTGCTAGAGGCACCTTTAAGCAGTTAAAGGGCTTAGTAGGTCTCACAGGAGCCAGGCTGTGTTGCAGATTCTGGTTGCTGCATATATCTTCACTGTTTCCTGTAGTGAGTGTGTATGGCTACTGAGACCTACGATTATATTTCATATGTATTAATATATATTTATATATATGTATGTGTTGATATACATACCTTCAAATATGTACATTACCTTACATTATTATGTACAAGCTAACAGGTAGCAGGGCTGTTTCTGCTCACACTGAACTAGTATGGGAATCCAGTAATTTGGCCATTAAAACTCTACTAAACATGCTTTGGATAGTACATCTCCTATATTGCCTTTATACTGATTCCTACTATTACATGTTATATTTATTTTAGCAGTGTGCTCTTCCACAGCAGGCATGGCTTAGTGGTAGGTCAAACAGACTAATGTTACCTAGGTCCTGGTTTCAAGACTGACAGTGGGAATTTTTACTTTGCAAACTTTCAAACTGAGTACAGGACCTGTCAATCGAAGTGTTGAGGCAGTTAGAAGGGTGAGTAGGTCACACAGGGGTCAGGCTGTGTTGCAGATTCAGGTTGCAGCAATTATGTTAACTTTTCCTGTAGTGAGTGTGTATGGCTACTGAGACCTACGATTATATTTCATATGTATTAATATATATTTATATATATGTATGTGTAGATATACATACCTTCACATATGTACATTACCTTACATTATTATGTACAAGCTAACAGGTAGCAGTGCTGTTTCTGCTCACACTGAACTAGTATGGGAATCCAGTAATTTGGCCATTAAAACTCTACCAAACATGCTTTGGATAGTACATCTGCTATATTACCTTTATACTGATTCCTACTATTACATGTTATATTTATTTTAGCAGTTTGCTCTTGTAAAGCAGGCATGGCTTAGTGGTAGGTCATACGGACTAATGTTACCAAGGTCCTGGGTTCGAGACTGACAGTGGGAATTTATTTTTCTTAGCAAACTTTGGAACTGAGTACAGGACCTGTCAATCAAAGTGCCATAAAGGCAATTTTAAGCACTTTAAACCAGGTCTGCGCTCGTTTGCGCCGAGCTCACGCATGGGCACTGGCGGTGAGCTTCGCTAAAGCGCACACCAGCGCTATTTTCTTTGAAAGGAAAGAAAAGGGGTGACAGGAAAGTGGTGAAAAGGGGTCACAAAGAGGGTAAGACAGTAGGGAAAGAAGCGTGGGATTTGCAGGAAGGGTGTAGGTAAGGCCCATAGATGCCCATGTCTTTTGCAGCAACAGCTGTATATTTCTATGTATTTTGGTGAGACATTTGAAACCTTCCACCTCTGAGAGAGGTGTCAGGACAACATTAATATTTGTTGTACAGCCAATTGTAATTAACAGTTTAGATGTCCAGCGGACATGTCTGCGACATGGACAGCTATGTATGGGGCGTAATTTTTTGTGGGACAGAGTGCCCTTTTTTTTTACAGGTGAGAGTGGTATGACAGGTGAAGGAAGTCGGTAAAGCTGGGGAGGTAGGTTGGGTAGGTTAACAGACAAGACAGACAAGACGCATACAGGGTCGGTGTATGACACACGTGGGGGGGGTTACACAATTGACGGGGACGGAGGTTGGGATATCTGAGATGCACGAGCCCACAGATGGCAACAGTGGAACTGATATCCCCACCCATAGGCAGTTGCCACTGTTCCTTCACAGCCCAGGACGGGGCTGTGCTGGGGCTGTGTAGGCAGGGCAACGGCCGGGGCCGTTAGCTGTGCCACACGAGCCTCGAGCTGGCGTAGGGGTCCAAGAACAGTGTCTTGGATCTCCCTACGCACCACAGACCGGACACCGCGGAGGGTGAGTGGACGAACCCCTCCGGCCACACTTGCAGAGGGGGGACGGGCCCCATCCCCTGCAGCGCTTCCACCCGAAGGTGGCACAGGGCCACGGGAGGGGGGTCCGGCCTGGGCACTAGTGCCAGGTGCAGTCACCAGCTGAGGTGGGAGAGGTGGGTCCGCTGGGACCTGCCTTCCCAAGCGTTCTAGGTTTGTGAGTAGTTATGTTAGTTTGGGTTAGTGGCATTTTATTCCATTCAGATTAGTTGTAACAGCATGCATTGGTATTCCCATCAAACAAACACCCAGATATGGACACCATTGAACAAGGGCATATCAATATCACATGCATTATTTGAACAGCAAAACACAGTCAAACGACATGCAGGGTTGATTAATGGCAACAGGCCATCGTATTTGCAGGTATAAACAGGGCACATGCACGAACAGACATGCATATATGTTTGGAACGGACAAATGTCCATGATTAATGAAATGTTCACATACCATTATTTAGTGGATGTTGTTATATGGAATTACAGGGTTGGGTGGGGATAGAAAGTGATGACACATTCATATGTTAAACATTAATTCACATTTATCATAGATACACAATTAAGTTGAGGCTGATGTTTCAAAATAATCTTTATTTGACTGTCATGCTACACCTGTTACACATACATCACTATCCTACTTATTTTGAATTTGATCAGATACATCATCCTGCTACACTTTGATGACAGGACAGGGGACAACTATGGCTGTTTAGTCTGTCAGATAATCATTCATTCTGTCTGCAAATTGTTTACTGTTATCACCATATACAGATTTTGAGCTAGACATTCAGATTCAGACACACTGAAATCAGTGTGGGATGTTAATTTGTACTTCCCACATGCATTTAGTTCTGTAAAAACACACTGAGGCTTATATATTCAGGGGTTATTACTACTTTCTTTATTCATACATGAGCCTTTCTGTCACTCTCACACATTCTGCAACTTCACAGTTCAGGTTGGTACTTCTAGGCTTTGTTCACATATTAGACCTGTGGTGATTCAAACACTTTCCAACAGCCTCACTTCTGTCATGATTCAGCATTTCAACAGGGGATATATCTGACATGTGACTACCTCAGATTCTGAAGCTGTACTCTTGAGACTATACTGCAGGTTACAGTATATTTAATTAATGATGGGACATCTGTATTACAGCACTGTTTAATCCTATCAATTATATTTCCAGTTACACTTGCATACTGATGAACTTGTTGCAGCCATACCTGCAGGCGTTCAATTCCTGATTGCACATTATATTACTTTTAATCAATACACTGCACTGTTCTGATACATGGTACATAATAATATTTATTTACAAGTACTGGGTGGGGTTACTAACCTGCATGGTGGCGCAGCCGCACCAGCCTTCTGGCGTGCATCTCGACATTCGCAGAGCGGACACCTGCAGCTGTAATACAAAGGGAATAATATTGGACTACACATCTCCATGGTATCAGCTGGTTGAAATCCTTACATACATGTGTAAAATGTGACTTACTCAGTAGTGGGGCGTTGGGCATTTGCGGGCCTCCTGGATCCAACAGTTCAATTGGTCCTGCTTGCGTCTCTTCAGGTCCGCATGGTGGTGACGGACCTGCTCACCAGTCGTGGAATGCCAGTAGCACTGGTCAGCTCACGAGCCAACTGGTCCCACGCCTCAGCCCTATATACTCCCCATGAGACCTGGCCCTGCATGAGTTGGGCCTCGTGATTATGGACAAGGAGCCAGACCATGTATCTGGACTCCTCAACGCCCCAACGCTGTGCTCGAAAGCAACGTCCCTCACCTACTCCACTCATGCTGACTGCAAGTCTGTTCTACAATCAGTTATGCTGTGTATTCCGCCTATGGGGCTTATATATGCCGCTTTTCCCGCACATTTCTCTGATTGGCCGTTTTGGAATTGTATCTACTTCACTGAAAATGCTTTCTCATGCTCCATTCTGGGTTTTATCCCATATATATGCTATTTCTGCTTTTCTAGGTATTGCTGTCATGGCTTGGTGGTTTAGTTCCTTGACTGTAGTGCATGGTATCCTGTGTTCGAATCTGGCAACTGCTTTTTGCTTTTCCTGACAGAAATGAGTTGAAGACCTGTCAATCAAACATGCCAAAAGCACTTTTAAGCACTTTAAACCTGGTCTGCTTCGTTTGCGGAGGTAACTTGCGCACTGGCAGTTAGCTTGTGGGAGCGGCGCGCAAACGGTGTGCACTGGGATAAATCGTAATTGGCTAGTGACACACATGTTCAGCTAATTGCACACAGTTTCAGCCTGTTTATCCGCTGCTTGGCAACGGGCACGCAGTTTGCAGCTTTTTGAACACTACTCGGCTACGGGCACTCTGTCTCACGGCAGCTTAGCTATCAGTACATTTCTGACTATTTTTATTCTTATGTTACTTCAAAATATATGCTCTGTTTCATTCCATTTTACAAAAGGGAATACATTTACATTTGTACAATACTGTCTGGGGGCTTTTTAGTGCTTATTTACAAAAATAACTAAAAGGTTGTTGTAGGGGCTCGAACCCTGCCTGCCTACTCATAGGGCGGGTACTCTACCACTAAGCTATTATTTCTTGGCTTACTTTGCATATTTAGTTCTTATATCCTTTTCCCCTGACTGCTAAATGTGATTGCGCTAGTAGCACACCCGCACACAGTAGCAAACATTTACGGGGTTTAACAAAAAAAAAAAAAGGTTTTCATTTACTTTTATGACATCTCTTCACTTTATACACTGATGGCCAGTCGGGGCATGTGTTGTATAGTGTGTTTATTCACATTTTCATGGCCTTTCTCGTGGCTGTTTACTTTCAGCCATTCTAGTTTTCCGGGGGCGTGTCCACTTGCAGAGCTTAGCCTACAGACACGCCCCTACTCTCTTACACGGACCGTGTAAGAGTTACTGGTGTGATTCAGCATGCCTCATGCACCTCATGCATATGCATGACATGCTGACATCACACAGTTTAACTGCAGCCTCCGTGTAAGAGTTATAACTCTTACACGGAGGCTTCCTGAATCTGGCCCTATGTATTTTTTGTTTTATTGTGACTATTAAACATTTTCCTCTGATGACTATAAAGTATAGGTTTGAGATTTTAAATGAAATTATCAGTTTTATACTTTGAGTGTTTACCAATAAAGTAATGTTTTATTCACGCATGCTAAAAAAGTTTTTGTGAAATAACAAATTTAAATTAATAAATATTAACAAAACTAAGATCCGCACTAGCCATGGAATGAAAATCATTCCTAATCTGATGGAGAAACCTAAGTCCATCAGATTATAACAAATACCTTGACAATCCAGAACATCTGAGTTCCATAAATTGAATTATATGGAGAATATTTGTAATAGAAATAAGCAATATTTATATTATTTTGAACATATACAGTACTATTGTAGATTAGACGGAATTCTAATTCAATATAAATGTCTACTTATTGTATAAACAATTAATATTTACAAGACAGATGACAAGCAATTCAATCATAGTTAAGTAGTATGTATCACATATAAAGCCTCAGTAAAAGATTATAGCACACAGTTATTTAACATATTCACTCTTATTGATGAAGTATTTCAAAAAATATTACTTAATATAAATAGATGGCAATAATATTTATTCCTAATGTTTATAATACAATGTATTTTACTGGATATATCAGAAGTTATATTTCATTGTTTACCAGCATTTAAGTAATCATTTTGTTTGTTGCTAACCTACTTAAAGCATCAAGTTTGTTTTATGTAAACATTGATGAAAGTTAGTGCATTTTAATTATCAGTGCATTCCTCTTTCCCCCATTTCCTACAAATAGGGATTTTCATATCTGTCATTTCTTATCATAGAATGAGTGAAATTATCGGTTAAAAGCATCAAATTCACTTATTGTGATTAATTATTACAAGTTCCTTTTCCATATTCATAAATAGCCATTTTATGACATATACAGAAAGTTTTTAGATTGAAATGGCAACATTCTATTTTGTATAATCAGCAAAGGTTAAATGGAGTGATTATTGTCAATTTAATACTATTTGTTCAGAATGTGATTGTTACATTATGTGACATTCCTAGTTCAGGCTTCTATTGTTTCCCTTGAACAACTTTGTCAGTTTGATGTCATGTACAAAACATTAGTTACCTTGGTAACAGTTTAAATATTATGTATGGTCAAGATGTGTTACAAAACCACAATTCAAGTTAAAGCAATTATATGACTTGTTATAATGCACATTTACCTATATGAGAAAATCATCATGCTTCCCGTTGATGTTTAATATAATGTATGTCATTTATGACAAATTAAAACAGTAGTGTTATTATACACAAGCCCATGCTAATAAAATATCTATTGTCAATTTAATACTATTTGTACAGAATATTATATTTACATTCTGTGCCATATCAAGTTCAGGCTTCTATTGTTTCTCTTGAACAACTTTGTCAGTTTGATGTCATGTATAAAACATTAGTTACTTTGGTAAATGCATAAGTATTATATATGGTCAAGATCAGTCACAGAAACTACAATTCAAGTTAAACCAATTACATGACTTGTTATGCATATTTACTTATATAAGAAAATCATCATGCTTTCCCTTGATGTTCAATGTAGTGTATGTCATTTATGACAAGTTAAGACAGTAGTGTTATTATACACAAGCCCATGTTATTAAATCCTGTCTTTAATATCTAAATTCAGCAGACTGCTTCATCTTATATGACGACTCTATATTTTATGTCTAGATTTACTAAAATCATACATTACATAACTATTGTGTGAGTGTTTTTTTTTAAATCAAGAATCAACTTAATGAGCTAAATGAAGTGTTGGGAGACCATCAATATGTGTGCATGTGGTTTAAAGCAGCCCTTTTATTTCACACATATATATATATATATATATATATATATATATATATATATATATATATATATATTTTTTTTTTTTAAACCAAAAACGTAATTGCAGAGAATCATCTTAGAGGCTCCTCAGAGCCATTAAGCATTATCATCACTCTATCTCTGTTACCGTAGCAACCAGGGAGCATCTGTTTATGTTAATGTGTCTGTGTACTGTATACCAGTGGCTCACAATACACCTGAAGCAAAGCTTTACTTTACTGCAACTTCAAGCCTAAGTTCCCTCCCTTTCAGCAAGTCAGCAGCCAGGAAAAGAAAAGCGAGCAAACAGATTAAACCCCTCCAACAAACCTCCACAACAAGAGCCAACACACTCCTCCAGCCCTCCCACCTCCCACTCAGCAGACATACAAACAAACCATTCTCTGCCAAAATATCCCAAATCACAGTTCTATCCACCCCCCTTCCCCTGGATCCAGGCTAAAACACCAAATGTATCTTGCTAATACACAAGCATCAGTAAACCTTGATCACAAGCCACAACCCACAGCTTCCTGGAGATGAAAACAGCAACATGTAACAGCTACCAAACACAGCTGCATCCACATACACCATGTCAGGCTTAATGAAACAGCACTCGAAGCTATGACACCTGCCATAATTGATCTTAATTGTGTTTAGACAGAATAATAATGACATTTGTACTAGCTGCCAGACATGGCTGCATCCATGTACAGCATATCAGGATTGATCAAACAGCACTCAAATCTATGATATCTGCCATAATTGATATTAACTATGTTTAGACAGAATAATAATGACATTTGTACTAGCTGCCAGACACAGCTACAACCACACACACCATATCAGGATTGATCAAACAGCACTCGTAGCTGTGATACCTGCCATAATTGATATTAACTATATTTAGACAGAAAAATGATGACATCTGTACTAAGAGCTTGCTACTATTATTCAACCAGGATATAGATGACATTTTTAAATCATACTTTAACAGAAGAAGGCATTAGTCTCCATGACAGCATTTTATTTCAAAACACGCTACTGTTACTGCTATTATATATGATGTTAATTTGTTACATTTGAGTCTGAACTCTGGTGGATGGTAACTTGTTAAATTAGTTAATTAATTAAATTATTATAAGAAAAGCAATGAAAAATGAACAAGATAAGTATTCATTGAGTGCAAGTAGGGGAATAGAAATGTCTATGTTTATATTATATGTTGCTTTGTTTGGCTTATATATAATGTAAACAGTAACCCATTTGTCCTACCTTTGTTTATGAAGAATTACTGGACTCTATGAACATTCTGAATAAATCATTACTGTTTCTCTGTTGTTTAAGAAACCCTCTTTTTTTAAATACAAAAAAGATGACAAGTGATGTACCATATCAGCTGATACTTTGAGAGATGTAGTTGTAAGAGTTATTTTTTTGGGACAGCTATCTTGGAATCAGTTTTTTGTTTCTTCTTTTAAGCATCAGTCCAAGGACTTGTTTCTTTTATTCTTTTAAGAGTAGGGGCCATCCATTCCATTTCTTCTTAGATAGACACTATGTTGTTGTTTTACATGAATATAGTAGCTTCTTTTAAGTCATTAAAGGTTCTTATCACATTGGCAAAAAGTATTTTTATCTTGGCTGGAAAGGCCAGCTGTGCTTTAATGTTGTCTTGTTTCAACAGTTTTATTATTGGCCAGACTTTTTTCCTTTGTTCTAGTATTCTGGAAGAATAATCATTGTCAAACCTTATCAGGCTTTGATTGTATTTGGTGATTTTCTCCAAGCAGATATTAATATTAGTTCCTTGTCCAGAAATGTAAGAAATTTTATAACTATGGATCTAGGTGGAGTATTTGTTGTGTTAGAAGCAGGTTTCCTCAGTGCTCTATGCACCCTTTCAATCCCAAATGAAAGTCTCTCTTTCAAGTCTAAAACTTCAGAAATCCAGGTTGTTAAGAATGAAATAATGTCTTCTCCTTCAGTGCTTTCAGGCAGACCAAAGATCCTTCTGTTGTTTCTCCTTTCCCTGTTTTCTAAGTCATCCATTTTGTTAAGCAGCCATGTATTCTGTTTAAGCAGAAATTCTTTTTGGAATTCTTCCTCTTTGAGTCTCCCTTTACTGTCATTTAGAGAAGTCTCTATATTTGTTATTTTTGTATGGTATTGCTGTAATAGTTCCTTAAGAGTATCAGTCTGTCTTTGAGAATTTTATTTGAGGTTTTCTAAGTCATTTTTAAAGCCATCCATCTTTAGTTCCTGTAAGGTAGATGTCATCAATTGCAGTTCTTTTTTTTTAAACAGCATCTGGATGAAAATTCATTGAGTTGTTCATATTCAGTGACTCAGTATATCTCCAAGTTACTTATAGATTTCTGACATTTTAAATTTGAAAATAATAAAATGTTCCTATATTTTTATACTAGTTTATGGAGCTCTCAAAATTCACTGCTCTCAGTTAGCCATCTAGGTTCCACCTCCCTGAGTTCTGGTTTCTTGTTAGAGTACCATCCATAGTTTGTTGTAGAACAGATTAGCCTGGATTGGGGTTTATATCACCACATATTAATTGAGAGATGGACCCTGTATTGGTGAAGATTTTGATTACACCTATTGCCTTGTACTTGAGTTTGAGATAAAGATCTTTGTAACTGGATGTTAAGTAAACAGATGTTTTTGAAGGGATATACGATGCATTGTAGAGGAATGGGAATATGGCATAGCAAGTATGTAGATGGGTTAAGTCAGTCCTCTGGATTCTCAAAAGCCTGCATGAGCAGTAGCTCATGCAGGCAATATATCTGCAATGTGATGCAGGAACAGCCAGCAGGGGAGTGCACGAGAGCTCCAGCACTAATCTTGCACGGACGAAGCCCTGATATGCAAATCACCTAATTTGCTGGAGACATCCATGCAAATGAGGTGATATTGCAATCCAGGAAGCTTGCAATAGTCCATGCAAGACAAGTGCAATCTGCAGAAATGTACTCGGTTAGTAACCGAATACATTTCTGCAAATTCCAAAACAGAGCTATGACAGCTCCAAATAAAGGCTGCATATTATTGAGGAAGCATGCCAATGGCCAAGTAGAAGGCCATTGGCATTGCAAACTGTTTAAAAAATAAATAAAACAACTTTATTTTTCCCTGATCTTGGCTGTTTAAGCATAGGGCAGTGGCACACAAACGGGATTGGGGGAAAACAAGAAAATAAACTGAAAATGAGCATTCTAACAAAAATCAGTATTCTGCCATTGAAGTCAATGGCAGGCAAAAGACAACCTGGCCAGTGAGTAGTGGTTACAAAGGGGGGAGGCTCAGTGTGGGACATGTAACTATGCATTAGCAGGCAATCCTATGCAAATGAGGGAAAGGTTAGTGAATCCTAGATTTTCCCAGGGTGTGAGGCAGGTCCCAAGAGTGCAAGAGTATAAATAGCTGGGTGCAAGACTAGGATATAGGTGACATCATGGAGGGGTGTGCCAGGCAGATATAAGCGGATTGGAGACCTGTGGCTCAGGATTGCTCCTAGCATATCACAGCTAAGCTAGGGGTGTGTCTAAACTGGCCTAGCACTCTATACAAAGTGCAAACGGGTGTGCGTGCTGCCGCAGCTCTGTGCACATTTGAGCACTCCATTTGCGCGGCATGCACACCGGCTTAAACAGGAAGGTAATGGGAAGGGAAAACAGCAGTAGGAAGGTAATCAAGAAGAACTAGCTTAGCTGACAGGTGAATGTATCACAATCAGCCAATTACACAGGCAGCAGCCCAGTCCAGCCCAGAACACCACTATAAACTATGCAAAAACCTTTCCCCCTTGTTTTTCCCAAAAACACTGTACCACCGGTGTATACAGATGGGGAAATTTTACAAAACAAAAGCAAGACAAAAAATGTTAGGGGCTGCTTTTGCTATCATAAACCAGTATGTGCAAGAGGCTGAGGGTGGTGAGGATGTGAATGCTGCTGAGCAACCCACAGTGAGGAGAAGGAGAAGAGTGTACATACCCAGGGTAACCTACCAAGAGCTACATGAGCTGGGGATAGTGGAGCACTATAGGTTGGACAGGGACCTCCTACAGCAAATTGTGGAGCTGTGCTGGCCACCCCTCACACACAGAACTAACAGAGGGGAACCCATCCCAGTGCATACCAAGTTATGTGTAGGCCTAAGAATACTAGCTACAGGTACCTTCCAAAGGGGATTGGGAGGGTGGCCTAATGGTTAAGGTGTTTGCCTTGCAAGCACAAGGTGCAGGGTTTGAGTCTCACAATGGATAATTGGCTAGGCTTAAAATGGCTCGCAAGGGCAGTTAGCTTAGTACTAATCTATGAACCTATGAAAGGCCAACTGTGGATATGATGGGGATTTCACTGGCATCAGCATCCAGGGTACTCCACCAGTTCCTGGAGGCCATGTCAGCACATGTTGGTGAGCATGTATATTTCCCCATCACCAGTGAGGCATTGGCCAGCAATATGCATTGCTTTCACCAAATAGCAGAATACCCTGAGGTAGTGGGTGCAATAGACTGCACACACATACTCATTAAAGCACCACTAGATAAGCAGGGTAGGGTCTACATCAACCGCAAGGGCTTCCCCTCTGTCAACTGCCAGATCATGTGCGATGTCCAGGGCATAATAATGAATGTGTGTGCTGGCCGCCCTGGAAGCTACCACGATTCCCACATCTGGCATCTGACTCAGCTGTACCAGACATTTGCCAATGGGGACATCCCACACGGTCACCTATTGGGGGATGCTGGACACGCACTGAAGCCATGGCTGATGACACCCATCAGAAATGCACACACACCCGAACAACAACTCCATAATGACGCACACGCACAAACATGAATCATAATAGCGCATGTGTTTGGGATGCTCAAGTCACAGTTTTGGTGCCTGGACACATCCAGTGGAGCCTTGCAGTACTCACCAACTACACGTAGCCAAATTGTCCTTGTATCTGCCATGCTACACAATATGATCCTGTGGAAACAGCTGCAGCAGGAACAGCATGGGGCAGGGCCATACAGCCCCCCACCAGTACCAAGGCCTGCACAGGCACAGAGTGACTCAGAGGAGGAATAACCTGAGCTAGCCCCAGTAGGCAGAAGGAGGCATGCCCAGTATGCCCTGGTCTTGGCAAAGAGGCAATGCATAGCACATGCACTGACACAGTAGGGACCCAGGGACTGACACCTCTCTCCGACTCGCACATACAGTAAAAGGGATGCCAATCATGACACTACCTGTGCTCAACCATGTATAGGGAGTGTACTATATGCATCCAACATAGGCAGCCCTGAAGCACCACCCTCAATACTGGAACACCCTCAAGGTAAGTGACTCGCACATGCCAGTCGGGGGGGGGAACATACCCAACAACAGTCACAGCCAGCAGGATAGATGTAGACCAACACAAACAAATGCTGTACTATGGCTTCTGAATGAGCCCCATGGGTAACCCCTACCCCAGCCCTATATAGACAGACTACAGCAGGCCAGCCAGTTGGATGTAAGTTGTGAAGGCTAGGAAGTCAGAAACTAATATGTAGGTAGTGAAAGCTACGATTTGTAGTACACTGGTATGCCTCTAGCCAGCACGATAGGTAAGACTACAGAGTGAAACTATGTACATGACATACCAGTACAGTCCTAGCAACTGTGTAAAAGTGTAATGTGTGCCCCACCATCCTATGTCCACTTATATTAACAGTCAGGTGTGCCCCTCCACCCCTGTGTAGAAATGTAGAAACAGTTTAGTGTCTCCCCCCGCTATACAGAAATGTAGCAACAGTCAATGCTGAATGACTGATGTATACCCCACAGACACAGCATGCTACCTGTCAGTGTACAACATAAAGGTCAGCACCGCAGTACAAACCACCTGGACTTGATCCACACATGCAATATAGATGGCCATACCGGGCATGCTCACACACTTAAATACAAGAAGGCCATGTCAACAAACAACAGTGGACCAGACATATCTTGCAGTTGCAGTTTTCAGAGCAGACACATGTCAATATGCACCACTCTTGCCTTGCACACACAGTGGATAGGAATACAGACATATATGTAAGGACAACACACTATAATAAGTCAAAGGTAGACAGACAGATGTGTTGAAGAGGATGACCATGACAAGGAGCCATCTGGGCCTGTCCCACCCAGCACACAGCCAAAGGGCCCTGAACACATGAGGTGCAGGTGTCACTCACTGCAGATACTAGGCTCCAGTATCTGTTAGCATGACAGAGTGTTGCACGTGCCAACTGTGCAACATGACTGTACAAGGAAGTTGTCACCTAGTAGCTGTATACATGTACCTGTGGCATATGATCCCAAGTGTGCCCGCATGTGGCATGTCAACCCCTACATGAATGAGTTACTGCCCATGCACACACTCCCCTTAGCAGTATCATGGCAAGCCTGCTGAGGTCATCCAATGTGAAACACACCTTTGGGGGAGCTGTAGCTCAGTAATCCCCATGGCATGTCCCGTAACTGTGTACTGCAGTACTGATAAACTAGTTAGGCAGTAGTCTTAACCCCAGACTTGGCAACTGTGTGAGTGTGTGTATGTGTGTGCGTGTCTCAGTCTCTGCCAGTGTAGAGAGAAATGCTTTCTAGGCTACTCACACTCAGTACAGTTCATATACACAACATTGGCAAGGCTGCAGATGTCACGCACCTAGAAATACACCTCTGGGGAAATCATAGCCCAGTCATCTCTGTAGTGTGACTTTTAACTACGTACTGCTGTAGTGTAATAAAGTAGTGAGATAGGTGTTCTATCCCCAGACCTGGCAACTGTGTGTGTGTGTGAATCTGTGTGTGTGTGTGTGTGTGTGTGTGTGTGTGTGTGTGTGTGTGTGTGTGTGTGTGTGTGTGTGTGTGTGTCTGACTGAGTAGAGAGCAATGCGTTTTAGGCCACTCACACCCCATACAATATACATACTTGACTTTGGCAAGGCTGTGATGTCACTCACCTAGAAATACACCTTTGGGGAAATCATAGCCCAGTAATCTCTGTAACGCATCTTATAACTTTGCACTGCTGTAGTGTGATACAGTAGTGAGGCAGGTGTTCTTACCCCAGACTTGGCAACTGTGTGTGCGAATCTGTGTGTCTTTGTGTCTGTGTGTCACTGAGTAAGGAACAATGCTTTTTAGGTTACTCACACTCCTTAGAATTCATATACTCAACTTAGTCAAGGCTGCTGATGGCACTCACCTAGAAATACACCTGTGGGAAAATCATAGCCCAGTAATTTCTGTAGGGCATCCTGTAACTGTGTACTGCTGTAGTGTGATTTAGAACTGTGGTAGGGTTCCATCTCCACCCATGGCAGTTCTGGATATTTTGTGTGTGTTGCAATGTCTGGGTATGGTGCAATGCATCATAGGCTACTCACTCACAGTACATTTCAAATGCCCTACATTGCTAATCCTGTTGATGGCATTCATTGTGAAGTAAAACTTTGGGGAGAAAGTTCTTGAGTAATCCCTGTGGTGCGACTTATAACAGCTCTATGCTGTAGTGTGATATAGACCTCGATCAGGGGTTTTGTAACCACACATGTCAGTTGTGGATGTTTTGTGTGAGTGTCTCACTGTCTGTGTAGGGAGCAATGCATTTTAGGTTAGTCACTTACAGTACAGTTGAAATGCCCTACTTTGGTAAACCTGCTGATGTCATTCATTGTGAAATACAACTTTGGGGAAGGATGTCTCTATTAATCCCTGTGGTGCATCACATTACAGCTCCATGCTGTAGTGTGATATAGACCTCGGTCAGGGGTTCTATATCCACACATGTCAGTTGTGGATGGTTTGTGTGTGTCTCACTGTCTTTGTAGGGAGCAATGCATTTTAAGCTAGTCAGTTGCAATACAGTTGAAATGCCCTACTTTGGTAATCTTGCTGATGTCATTCACTGTGAAATACAGCTTTGGGGAAATAGTACTCCAGTAATGTATGTGGTATGTACTATAACTGCATAGTGCTATAGTGTAATAAAATAGTTAGGTACGGGCTCTACTCCCAGACATGACAGGTGTGTGTTTGTAATTTATATCCTGTGTGGAGGAGGTTTTACTAATTTCTTTTATGGTGGCTCTACTACATATCACAATGTCAACCATACAGGGTTAACATATGTAAATCAGCTGGGAGACTGGGGTGCAAAGCCATACCCATACATGTGACATTAAGGCCAGCCAATCCAATTTAGCAACCCCACTATTACCCAGAGCACACACTCAACCCATGTGTCATATGAACACACATGCCTAGGCAGCAGCCAATATGTGGGTAGTACACTGTATATTGGCCACAGATAGTAGCTATGCAGTGATAGCAGTGGGCAACAGAGAGCATGTCACCCTGCCCATCTGTCCAATATGCATGTACATGTAGACATTGCACCTCTACCATGTTCCCCAATGGACACCTGCACCACCTGTGGTGCCTTTACATGTGACTCACAATGGACATACCATGCCTCACAGCATGTCCTGTATGGACAGATGACACTGTGCTGTTGGCATGCCATAAATGTAGGTGAAGGGTAAACCTGCTGCCCATTACCAGTTCCTGCCACAGGTGGGCAAGACTGGCACATCTGATGATAATCTGTGTTCACCATATGTTCCAGACACCCCAGGTACAGTTCCACATGTCACTGTACATGCATGTGGGAGGTGTGCATATCCCAGACACCATCCATGTCATGGACTAAGGAACACATACATGGCATGTGGTGTACAGCATTGGCCACACACAATAGTCAACCAGGTGACTGGATGGGGGATGCAATACACATATGTTTGGGCAAATTCAGTAAATACAGGCCTGAGCCACAATGCAGACCATTGTCGTGTGGCCTGATGCCAAGGTTTACCCATCGCCTACCTTTGTAGAGCCTGCTGGCACAGTTGACCACCACACACCTGTGTAGACATGCACCCATGCATGTCAGAACTGGCACCCTGTGTGTTCATGTGTGTGTGTGTGTGTTGTATGGTGCATATGTCCACATCCACACTCACTACAACTCTACCAGGGCATACTGAAGCATGCATGCTGTCTGATGTCTGCCATCTCCTCATACTCTTTGCCCATACGGCCTCCATATGACCTGTGTGGTGCATGTAATTCCTGCACATTGATGTGTTGTGGCAATCCCACTAGTGATGAGTTGCACTCCTGGCCCTGCCAAGTGTGTCAGTGTGTGTGCTTCCCTGTGTGAGTGTGCCTGTATTGATGTTAGCACCTGTTCATGCAGACAGGCACATGTACAACACCTACCGTATATCTACTGTATCCCTGTTGCAGATGTCACTCACCCTCACATATATGTTCTGAGTGCTCCACATCAGGTAACCCAGGTGGTGCATCCAATAACTGCATCGAACTGTGATAGCACTACATAATTGTCGGGGGTTTGACGCCCTGTGCTGGTAGGTGTGTGACCCAAATTTGCTTCAGTTTTACACTCCCATCCCTCCCTAACATGTATTTGCCTCTGTCTGCCTCCCCCACTCCCTCTCTGGTGGATGTGGAGATCCACGCCTGCCTTGCTTAGGCAGCAGCATGTGTATTTTACGTCATGCTCATGATCAGCTGATGGGCTCTGCATGAATTGCATCCCTCCCCTAGTTGATTGCATGTGGAACAGCTATGGTAACAATTCCATAGCCAATTGCATGGAAACACACTCCAATACCTAAGAACATCATGGTAGTGTTGGGCCTTTTCAGTCATTGTGAGCAGGAACTAGATCTGTTGTTTGGCAAACAGCATCTCAGATGGATTGGAGTTTACATCTAACAACATACACTGTGGAAAGAGGGCAACAAACAGGAGGGTGATGTGCCTGACCTGACTACAGACTGTAAGTGCTGCTATACTGCATTTGGAGTAATGTTGGATTAACAGTGTTTGTCTGGATATGCCTGTCATACATGTAGTAATACCTGCCATGTCAGTTCCATGTATATGAGGAAATTCCATCTGCAGGGTCATCTGCAGACTGGGCAGTGTTGTGCCTATGGCTTCATGTGTTAGCCACAGTGCATCTCTCTGTGGAATGCAGATGGTAGTGTGAGGATTGCAGTCTGTAGATGTTGAAGGCTGTGACAGTTACTGACTTCATGTCCCTCATAGGACATATGTTGCAACAAACACCGTTACAATGGAAAATATACAAGGTTATTACAGAAACATGTCTATACTGGCCCTGTGTATGTGCTGTCAGCCACACTACTGTCAATGTTTGTACATATGGCGTGCATGAAGTGGTGCATATGTGCTGTACACCATAAATAATGTCACCATATCTGATAAGCCAGCGATATCTCAGATTGCTACACATGTCATTTACAGTAGGGGTTATATTTCATGACATAAGCTGGACATTCTGTGGATGTTTGTATAGTACTGAGGTCTGTGAGTGATGGTGAATGTCAGCAGTGTGTGCATTGTTAATATGTACTTCAGCCTGTGTACAGACTGTGGTAGATGACATTGCCTAGCTCCCCTTCTATCAGATGTTACATGCTGCCCCACTGTATGGTACCATTTTGCCATACATGTTTGTAGGGCCATACACATACATGTCCCATACCACAGACAGCCATCAGACCAAACTGTGTAGCAGCCCAGTATATGTAGGGACATTCTGTGAGTGGCACATATGAGGATGGTGTAGAACAGATAGTCCATATACTGTAATATTATGCTAGCTTACCATATGTGACTGCGGCTGTGTTCACATTGGTTGTGGTTATGCACTGTCACATATGTGTATCTCACCCTGTGCTGTGACAAGGCTGTTGAGCCTGCTATATATGCAGATACATGTGCATTCCCCCATACAAGATGTAGGCCAGTGTTGAGCCAGTCTGCCTGTAGCCTGCACAGTGCATTGTTACATGCCTAGCACCTTAGTGTACTTAACCAGTGGGATGTCATGTGCAGATACTTGCCAGATGTACTACTGCTGGGCCTCCCTTAAACATCATGTATGTCAGACAGACCAGTGGGATGCTGTACAGATGTACGACAATATCTAGTGGGTAGTATGTGTCTATGGCATCCCTGTACCAGCGATCATTATGTGTCAGGCCAGACAGGAGTGTGAGAATCCAACAACTATGGTGCCAAATGTATACCAGTCATTATGTGTTATACCCATCTACATGGCTGTCTACATCCATATTGTCAGGCCTGGTACACATGTGGTGCACTAAGGGAATATGTGTATGCCTCTGGACTGTACAGGGTGTGTCCAAAGTTCCATATATAGTGGCCAATACTTATGCTACACTCCACAGGGGCATTACATGCTAGCAGCGGTACTTTACAATGATTTCCTTATGATGTCTGTCAGTAGCCAATGGCACACATGTTATAAGTGAATTTCAGCATCCACACACCATGTCTGTGAAGACAATCCCAATGACAGTAGCAACAGTCTAGTAATATACCTGTTATACATACCTGACATCCCCTTGCACTACAACATTGGAACTGTAGGGGCTGGGGTATGGCTACACTAAATGTCCAGGACATATGGTGGAAATATATGTACATATACCTATCCAGATAGGCCTATATATATATAATGACATGTGTACTACATTGAATTACCACTGTCATGGCAAACACCCACTATACATCCCTACAGCATGTGGCCATGGTCCCTTTACATTTCCTGTGTGATAGACATCCGTCCTGTGTGTGGGCATCAGTGATACAGGCAGCAGATAGCAATACCACTTACAGGAGAACTTGCACACTCAGAGCAGACAAATATTAGTAGGTGGTTCAGGAACTACAGACAGACTGTGGGTAGAGTTGTGTAATGTTTTGCAAAGTACTGGTGTTACATGGTGTGTGTGTGTGTGTGCGTGTGTGTGTGTGTGTGTGTGTGTGTGTGTGTGTGTGTGTGTGTACATATTAGTGTACCTTGGAATGCAGACTGTCTGCATAGCTCACTACTGTGGGCCTAACCTCTTGCTGGACAGAGGTATGCCTATCATGTGTTGTCCATCCACCACACAAGCCCTGTGTTAGATATGACACTGGCAGTGTGTGTGTTGCCTGCTACCATTACATGGCTACATCCATGTCTATATCTAACCTCAATTCCTTGACTAAGGGTATGTTGCAGACTATCCTGTAACACCAGCACCTTGCTTAGTGTATGACAACCGTGTTCCACATATATGCCTGTGTTCCAGCCTCTGTCCCCCATCTACATACCAAGCTGTGCACATTTGTCATGCTGTTGAGGGTTGTTCTGTAGTGGGCTGTGAGTATATCATACTGCCATTTCTGCCATTAGTACACTGCTGTTGTATACCGTGCACATACACTGGGGCTGACCCATATATGTGTGGGTGTCACCTACACAACACATGTGCACCCTTATGCACTGCAGAGGCCAGTGTATGTAACAGTGGTATATGGTCTTGTATTATAGAGTCCAGGTGCGGAGCACCATAAATGACCTAGGCTTTTACAAATGTGGGGGTATCAGGGGTGAGCTGCCACAAGTTATATGGATGTACAGTACCATATACTCCACTTATATTGCAATTACTTATATGACTTGGGGTACTGCAAGCCTACTGCCTCCTTCAATACAGACTGTTTGGTGTGTTATGCCTTGTTATGTTCCGGGTACAACCCATATGATCACAAAATGTCTTTACCTCCTATGGAGTTTGTACAGAGTGTAAATAGAGGCTGCTGAACTACACACCTGCAGTACATACTGTTGATTGTGTGGCACCCTGTGGCCCAGTCTGTCAGCACTATTGTACATTCTGAAGGGCTTGGCTTGGTCTGCAAAAGTTGTGAACCTTTCCAGACTACTGTATAAGTGTAACTGTTTCACAGTTGCAGTACTTCGTTTATATGGCTGTCAGTATTTGAACAGCTATATGATATGGCATATAGGACCGTTATGGTACACAATTAAAGGAGTCCCATTTCTGCAAACCTGTGTGTGGTGTCTTTCCTATGACCTTTCTATGGGTATATGTTGCAGGCAATGATTGACATTAGTATGTTTAGCCCATACAGTGTCCAGTTGTACCAATGTTAACTGTAGGCACACTGGCTGTTCCATATTGTGTGCACCTCCTACATACATACCTTACTGTACATATATATGCATGTGTATATGTAGTCACATGTGTGTGTGTGTGTGTGTGTGTGTGTGTGTGTGTGTGTGTGTATATATATATATATATATATATATATATGTGTGTGTGTGTGTGTGTGTGTGTCAGCATATATGTGTATCTGTATCCTGGGGACGTTGATGGCTCCCACATATTACATGTCCTGTGGGAGGCAGACTGTACTTGGTAGTGCATTGCAGGGTGCAGGTGTTTGGCTGTGGGGGGATGCCTATTCGTACAAGATGTATAGTGTCTGGGGCCTCTCAACCCCATTAATGGTGCATGTGGACATAGGTGTATTTGTTAATCTGCAATTGTTATCTACAGATGTATGGCCATATATACCTATATAGATATATTTATCTGCTAATAGATATATAGGTATATGTGCATAGATAGCGATATATATGTATATAGAGTTAGTAAAACAACATATATATTTGACTACATGTGTATCTATACATATATGGGTATGTTGTATCTGTTAAGGTCGCACTATAGTTACACACGCATACATGACAAGACTGGCTGATATGTTTCTGAAACATTGAATAACTGTGTACCTGTCATGGCTTAGTGGTACATCAGTTTGTCTAGGGTGTGCAGTGTCCTTGGTTTGAGCCTTGCCAGAGTTGTTTAATTTGTTGCTGGCCAGAACACAGCCCATTGGATAGAAAGTGATTAAGGCACAGTAAAGCAGTTGTAAGCAGGTTTGTTTGTTCTGCCCAGCAACAAAATAAACAGGTCTGGCAAGGCTCATAACCAGGTCCCTGCACATCATACACAAAGTGATTTACAGCTAAGCCATGGCAAATATGCATAATCGGGATGTTTATACATACATATCATCCAGCCCAGGTATACAACACTACAGGGAATGTATTCCACCATGTAGATGTATTTGTGTGTGTATGTGTATATATATATATATATATATATATATATATATACAGATATTCATCATTGAATGGATATAACATATCTATATATGTAGATATAGGTATAGACATATCTATATCTATATCTATATATATATATATATATATATACATATCGATATATATGTATATATTCACATGTCCACATATAGACAGCACTAGGAATGCATATATGTCAGCATATATATGGCTTACCTTTCAAAGGGAGAAATCTATATGTCTGGAAGCTGGTAGGCCTAAAGTATGTTCTCAACATTGCACAATCCTGCAATACATGCATAGAATGTACAATGTGCGAATGTCAGTATGCATTCGCTCATTGCAGATTAGGCAATATGTTTGTGGATGCCACTATAGTGGGGATGGGGAATAATTGCCTATCCCCACTGTAGTGCATACTAGGAGTTCGTATATCACAGTAAGGGGGTTGTGGGGTCCCAGACCCCAGAGGGGGTTGCAGGGAGTTATGCCCCCTGCCATTACAATATGTATTCCAACTTGCAGTTCGAGTGTCAGCTAAGGTGCCTTTAGAACTGCAGTTCTCTTACCTGAGGTGCAGTAAGAAATGACGGGTTAGTCCTTTCGGTTTACAGACAGGGCTGTTTGAAGGAATGATTGTCCCCCTGTCAAAGGTGAACACATATATATCAATATAGGCATATATGGACATACATCTGTAGATGGAACTGGGAACGTAACCACAATATATATGTCCACATGCACCATTGATGGGTTTGAGAAACCCAAACAACATACATCTGTCATGGATAGGTATTCCCCCCTAGCCAAATACGTCTGGCCTGCAATACAATACCAACCTTATCAGATCCCATAGGCAGGACCCTATACGTCAAGAGCAGTACATGTTAACAGTACTCCTTCCCACCTCTAGGATGTAAGGCTGGCATTACTAACATATCATGCAGTACAGTCAAGTGACATGTCATGCTTGGGGGAACCCCCTGGACAGGTGCAGTAAGTAGCTGGGATCCCTCATACAATCCAATAGCCCTACACCTGACAATGGTTTCACCAATGTTGGCAAGGACATCCACAAACCCACAATGTCAGCTGGGAACTACCACCCGGTAGCCTGATGACTGTGGTCTGCAGGGACATGGAACATACCAAAAATATACCCATGGCCAATGTCACTGGTTATCTCAACACACTGGACCCCGGCAATGTTGACTTGTCAAAGGCAGAGAATACAACCTGAATCTAGTATACCTCCTTAACCCAATCATGACAGGTGTAGATGAGGGTTAGGAGGTGCACAATGCCTATGTAGATCATAGCAGGCTGTTGTACACCATCCCGCTTGTAGGTATGTGTGTAGTTGTTATGGGATCTACCTCCGTTCACAGGATATGTTTCCAGCAGGACTGCTTGGCATATGCCAACATACCGCAGGTGCCATCCCATGGGCATACAGTCCTTCACAGGTCATAGAAGTGTCAATGCCCTCCTCCACACTGTTGAGGTGTGCAGCACTACTGGGGTTGCTATAACTCACTGGGTGTTGCTGTTGTGGACACGACTGCCATAATTGCAGTTTCTGTTGCATCTAACCCCACACATAGCTGTCTATAATACTCTACAATGTATGTAATCAGGTTGTTAGTTGTTTTCTACACCATTCACATTAGTTGAGCACCTCATACCCTCCTAAGGGTGGGCTATGCCACTGGTGTTGGCACACACATGTTACTTAGGTGAGGATCATGGTAGAGTGGGGAGAGGGACATATACCCTGCTGTTAGCATGTTCAATGTCATCCTCATTGCAGACTACATATATAGCACTGTGTGGTTGTGCCTACCCTGTCTTGGTGGGATTACATGTAAAACAGATGTGTTACCTGCACGGGGACATACCTCCATGTGTACAGTCCTGTACCTGTACTGCATCCTAACCAAAGGGACTGTGTGCTGTACCCAGCCATGGCATGTGTACCACCCACTACACTTACTGGTGTCCACTGTAGAAGGCCTGCTGACACCACTACACCCATCAGCCATGTGGAACATGGACAAACACAACACAATCTGAACAGATACTGCTGACAACAATACAGCATTGTTAATTAAAGCTATGATGCATCAAGGCTGCACAGCTACACCTTCCAATATATTAGCATTTCACTTTACTGCTGACAACATGCTACACATCATTCCATTGCTACACTGTTGTACTGTCACCCAGTGCATCAGAACCATGTTAGCCTGTCCCTGCATAGATGTTACGGATGTCAGACAGTGGAACAGGTATCATCATATGCACAGGGTGTGTTGTTGGTTTGCCAGAGGCCTAGGCTGAGCCATACAATTGAAAACATGGGTGTGTGTGAGGGGGCTGAGTATTGTTATGGGCCACTGGTGATGCGTGTGCAGGTATGTGGTTGCCCTAGGTTTGTTGTTGATGTGTGTGTGTGTCTGCATGCACACAGTTCCTTCATGTGGCTGCCCTATACAGAGAATTGTGGGACAGCTGCAGACTGTACCTGGCAGAGTTTGCAGTTCACTGTCTCTGGGACCTGTGCCTGGCAGGGGTGCTACAGGCAGTATCAGGAAAAGAGCCAGACTGAGTACTGTTCCCCGAGTTTGACAGACATCCACTGGATCCGGGTCCCTCCTGGGACTGGCCAGGGCCACATGCACATAGTTTGCTATGACGGGTTGTGGACAGCCCCCCTCACACAGTGCTGGGGCTGGTACTGCCACTACGGGAGTGGCTGTGACTGCTTGGACATCCACTGCGACCTCCAGCTGCTGGTGTTGCTGGCATACATCCACGTAGCCATCGCAAACATCCCACCCTGTCCTGATGCATGGACATGGCATTTTGGATGAGTTCCAATGTCTCACCCCACTGTCTATCCATGACCTCAGTGTATTTACGGATGGCACCTGCTTGGTCAAGGATGCTGTCAGTTACAGAGGTGTGATGAGCCCTCTGCACCCTTAGACCCTGCCTGGTGTACTGTTCCAGTCATGCCTGTACCTCCATGACAGTCTGGAACATGCTTGTGGTTGAAATAGATGTTGCACGTCTGCCAGGTGCATGATGACCAGCAGTGCTCCTACGAGCACCCCTGCACATCTGCCTATGTGATACCCCACCAGACATCTGGCTATGGCTGCTGTGTCCTGACACACATGCCATATATACCACACTGTCCTGGCCCATGCCAACGGTAGGTTGTCCCTCAGCTAGGGCCAATGGTGATGAGGTGTGTAGAGGCAGTGTGACTGTGTGCATGTATGGTGTGGATACATGTGGGTTGTCAATTGGTGGGACAGATGCAGCCCCTGACTACCCTTCCTGTGCCTCAACACACCTATCTTAATTGTCACTGTCTGTATCAATGACATTATATTCCCTGTGGGAGGGGACCCAGCCCCACCTCACCACCTGTGGGGAAAAACAGGGAACAGACTGTAAGACCTGTACACCACTAAACAGTAAATACTCACACACACACACACACACACACACACACACACACACACACACACACATGTGCAGACATGGCAACACATACAGACATACACACATGCAGTTGACATACATGACAACCCATACACTACACAGGCAGCACCTACAGACAACTCCCGCAACCCCATAACACACACATTAGCAGGCAATGGTACAGTACAGTATCACACACATACCTGTAATTACACACATGTCAGCATGCTGGACATGTGGGGCTGAACAGCATGCAGTGCAACTGTTGTCAATCCCCGTTACCAACATTATACATGGCTGTGATGCATGGCTTCTGTTTGTAGGTGATGGCCCTCCCCCTGGAACCCAATGCATCCATGTCCACAGCATTGCTGTGCATCTGTTCAGCACCCTGGCATGTACGATGCACCATACCTCATGGGCGTACACACCATTGCAGGATATGTCTCTGTGTGTCAGGTGTGTTTCTACTGCTGCTCACAACCTCTGTGTGTTCCTGGATCACGTGTGGACATATGTTTAGTGACTGCTTGATGTGTATTCACATATGTCATCATCTGTGGTGCATGTATGAGTGGTAGATTACCATTAGACCAACCACAGAGACATTGTACTGTACCTATGGTGAGTGTAGAGACCATTATTGACCATGAATTTGCCCTGGCTGATGTTGCCTGTGGTATACATAGGTTCATAGCTGAGTGCTGGTCTATTGGTCCTGAGGCCTACATAAGCCTAACCACAGGGGGTCCCTGCCATGCACCACCCATTAATGTTATTCCCCTGTCAGGCTGTGGCACACATGCTACCCAGGGTGTATTTCCCATTCCCCATCCAATTGCCAAGTGTTTCTGTCAAGAGGGTCAATGAGTAGCATCGCCTGACATGTATGGGTAGTCAGTTCAAGAGTGTGGTGATTCCCCAGAAAAGGGCCCTATCCCTCCAGTATGTTCTGAGTAATGTGTTGATTAGGTTTAGGACCCTGGAGCATGTGTTAGCAGAGGGAGTGTGATGTCAATATATGTAGCATGTTCAACTGCTCGGTGTATGACATAGCTGTGTATGTTGGGCAGATGTCAGCTGTGCCTGGGCAATGTGCACTGGAGTGTGCCCACAGTTGTCTGCGATGGACTGTGTATTGCATGTTTTTGAGGCTGGTAATCCCATTAGTGAGGTGTGTGCTGTGTCAGTGCACATGTACAGTATGCATTATGGTTAGGTGTGTTAGATGTGTACATGGCCTACACCTTGGCTATGACATGCACAGTGAATTGCCAAGCATAACCTTAAACCATACTCACCAGCATCCAGACGCTGCCTTGCTGGTATCCCAGACGTCCCTACATTGACATGGGATAGAGTTGATGTCAGTGGCCAAAGCTGTGGCATTGCTACAGGGTGGCTGCATTATTACAGTACAACAACAGCTGAAGTCCACAGTACTACAGTTTATGCATTACTGCTTATCAGTACTACACAGCAACATACCCCACATCTCACACATGCATGGTCTACCTGTACAGATGCATACACTACAGTAGTCTACTGATATGCCCTGGAACCTTACCTGCATGCTCAATGTGTGGTTTGTGAGTGGCACCTACCTCCATGACCGTATAGGTCTGGAGCTCTTGCGGGCGGGCAGGTGCTAACAGGCTGCCAGGCTGATGAGCAGCTCCTCCATTCTGGTGAGGGGGGGATGGATGTTATACCCCCCCATTGCAAGGTGGTCACCCCGCATGGCTTCGTACTTGCCGGAACAGGTCACTACAATAGTGGCGGACCTTCTCATAAGTTCGGCTGTGAAACCCCACCTCATTCACCCTGCGGACCACATCAGTCTACATGGCTGTTCTCTCCTGCTAGTCCATGCTTGTCCATGAGAAGAGCAGCTGATAGTTTGTGGATGAGGCTGGTGATGATGATCTCCTCCTCAGTGGCACTGTATGTGGGGTTTCTCGGGTGTGCCATACTCCCTGAAAGACATAATGATGGAAATATGTCTGAGCAACTCATATGTGAAGTTTACCGTAATACAATACACATATCAGTCTCCACCACCATATCAGCTCCAACATAATGTTCACACTATGCTAGTGGTATGTGTACCATTGGGCCATATATTGTATTGTACAACACTTTCTGCTATGTGGTTATAGACATGCTCCCTGTGGGGACACTAGAGTTGCAGGGCTATTACAGGGTATTTCACCTGCATGCCATTGTCACTACCACTATATGCATGTGGTAGGCCTGCTATGTGATTGCTACACATCTGCCATTCTGGAGTATTGGGTATATCTATGCATGCTGTTGTACATGTTCTGGGATTGTGTGGACTATTACAGCCCACATATGTTCCATGACAGTTACATACCAGTATGTGTAGGGGTTATTTGCCAGCAGGAACTCCAGTCCAACTTAATGTGCACAGGTTACCAGTCAACATCACATCCATGGCCCACCATGGAACCTCATTATTTACTGTTCAATCACTACCTTCATGTGGAACCACCACAGGGGATGGTGCATCCCCCATGGAGCACACACAGACATGTGTCTGTCACCCCAGGTAGGTAACGGGTATTGGGCATAGGGGGGTCCACAGTGACATGGGGTATGTGCTACATCACCTGGAGGCATGCACTACACATACACAAGGTTCGACATGCATGTCCCTCCTGCCCATCGCACAGCTTAGGCACCTTTATGTCCATGTAGATGCTGTCATGACTGTCCATGGGTGGGCACCATGTTCCCTTTGTTCCCATGTGGGAGCTCAATGGCTTCCACATTCCAGATGTAACTACCTGTCCACAGTGTTTAACCACCACATGTGTCATATACCAGCCCTGTATGCTGTTGTGTGGGTTTATATTAGATCAGCGAATGCTTAAAAAAGTGAACACTGATTGATCGACCTTATGTAAGTGAAAGTTTACAATCTAGAACTGTCAGATCAGCGATTTTTTTCCTAGGGAAAAAAATCGCTCACCCAGAACACATACACACAACACAAGCACACCAAACAAACAGAAATCCACACACATACACCTAAAATCTGACACCTAACCCTACACTAAACTATGCACATACCATTAACTATCCACTTACCTTAACCCAAACCCTAACCCTAAGGTCTGTCACTATCGCACACTCACCTCACCCGCTCCCTAACCCTAACTCACCTAAATCTGCCCTAACCCTCATGTCCACACAATCACACACATACCTAACCTGAGCCCTAATCCTAACTCACCTAACCCACCCTAATACTCATATCCACACAATCACACACTTACTTGAATCCGACCCGTAAATTTCCTCCACAGCACTGAAAATACCAAAGCAACAGAAACGGACAACCAAATTCTTTCCCTGGGAAAAAAATTAGAGTTTCTGTTGCTTTGATATTTGTAACTTTCGCTAAAATAAGGTCAATCAATCAGCGATTGCTTGTTTAAGCGTTCGCTGATCTAATATAGACCCTGTCTTGTTTGTCACCCAGCCAGACCTACATACCAATATGTGCCTATTACCCTTCACCAACATATATATCCCACCATCCCATACAATTGCAAAGTGTTCCCAACATGGTTTACACACCTCACTCCACACTCCATCTTGCAGCCATGTACTGGTGTGTAGGTATGTTGTGTATTGATGTGTGATGTTCTCTCACACATGTCATGGCAGGGAAAATGTATTGACGTGTGTGTGTGTGTGTGTGTATAAATATATATATATATATATATATATATATATATATATATATATATATATATATACATATTTTTATATCTATATATATATATATATATATATATATATATATATATATATATATATAACAGCAAACCAGCCCCTCACAAGAGTAAAAATGGATAAAACAGTCCCAGATAACCACAAACGGATGGATACTGGCTCTGAGAAGTCAAAAAATATACTTGTTTTGAAGTCGTGGCTGCAACGATAATCTTCGTGCAATGACCCAACGTACAGATGAATACTCTCGATACAAGGCTTAGAAATAGTAAATCCAAGTGCAAATATAGATAAAACAGGTTTAATAAGACAAGAAAAAACGTAAGCGCTTTCACTATTAACAATAGCTTCCTCAGACGTTACATGTTGAAAGTACAGATGCTGTTAAATAGCTGCAAGGTCACATCTCTCGATGGTACCATGATACGTAACTTCCTGTGTGTCTAAGTAACTCTAAGCATAAGTAAATAAAAACAAAAGCATACTTAAAAACAATTATCCAGAACAGGCACTGGTCCTGTACAAAAAATACATGCTTGCATGTGTCTTGTAGAGCATCTAACACTTGCTATTCATTGCTCCGTTGGGTCTAATATACAGACAAACAATGAACGTTAATACCAAAACGTCAAGCTTCTATCTATAATAGTGAGAAAATGCATTGGCGTACTTCATTCTAAAACACATGCGGCGAATTACCGCATCAAAGCTAAATAAGCTATATTAAAATAACTGACTACGAATGAGCGTTGTAATGCATAAAAATAGGAGTAAAAATAATAATAATGGTGATACAGTGTGTGTGTGGTACAAGAGCATCTATAAGATAGAATTATGGACTGAATAGTCATATATAACAGCCGACATATGTTAGCGAAATGCACAGGAGTGCAACTGCTATATGTTGTTAGCTATATATACATTGTACGCATATACATAAAAAAGAAAATATGGTAAGAATGATGAAGGTAATCATAATACTATAATGTTATGGCCAAGTAATGTGTGAAAACATCTCCAACGCCCAAGTGAGAACTGCTCTCTCCAAAGCAAAAAACACAGCATCCATGGGACCTGATGGTGTCCCCGGCTGTGTGCTCCACGAACTCAATGAGGAATTAAACCCACAGCTAGGACAGCTGTTTAATCATAGTCTTACCTCTGGATACATACCCAGGGAGTGGCGCACTGCAACTGTGGTCCCACTTCACAAAGGCGGTGCCTCCACCGACCCTGGAAATTACCGGCCCATTAGCTTGACAAGCCTTATCTGCAAAGCCATGGAGAGGATCATAATGGACCTCATAAATAAAGACATAGGAATTTGCAGACTTTGGATCCATCCCAGTTTGGCTTTGTCAAAGGCAGATCATGCCTTCTAAACTTGGTTGACTTTTTGAAACAGTCACCAAAGCCATTGATGAGGAAAGGCAGTCCATACAGCCTACCTCGATCTGGCGAAGGCCTTTGATACAATACCCCACTCGGGTATCATTGAAAAACTCATCAGCTTAAATGTTAACCCATACATCACAAGATGGGTTGCAAACTGGCTGAGTGACAGAACCCACAGGGTCAGAGTTGCTGGCGCCATGTCAGACTCAAAGCCTGTCACAAGTGGTGTACCACAGGGCTCAGTCCTGGGCCCACTCTTGTTTGGCATCTACTTTTCCGAAGTACAAGCAAACACAGGAGGGTTATGGCTGACAAAGTTTGCAGATGACTGCAAACTGGGCCATAGTAGAAAACACATCTGACACAGATATCCTTCAGAAGGGTCTCACAGAAACGGATAACTGGTGCCAGAGCCATGGCCTAAAGTTAAATGCCAAAAAATGCATAGTCATACCCTTCGGGAAAAACAAGGTTACCCCTAGCTACCAAATAGGTGGCAATCCACTGAGCATAGAAGAAGTTATCAGGGACCTGGGGACCCAGGTTGATAGTAGTCTGTCATTCGACACCCATGTAGCTAAAGTAGTTAGGAAGACCTTCTACATTGCCCACCTTATCATGAAGGGATTCTCATCTAGATCAAGGGAGGTCATAGTCTCCCTATACTCATCACTCATCAGACCAATGATTGAGTACAATGCCCCATTCGAATGTATCTGACCCGACACTTGCAGCAGCTGGAGAGGCCACAAAAGTTCCTCACCAAAAGGATAAAGGGTCTCAAACATCTGTCCTATGCTGCCCGACTGAAAGAACTCCAGCTCTATTCAGTAAACACGCTGCTCAGAGGTGACCTTTGCCTAACATACAAGGCCATGTCAAACCCAGATTTGATGAATATGCTTCACCTCAAAAATCTAGATCCGTCAGAGCCACAAGGCGGAGACTTAAACCTCGACACGGCTATTAATAGGCGCTGGAGGGATAGATTCATCACCCAAAGACTCCCTATGCTGTGGAATAAAATCCCGGTATATGTGAGGCAGAGCACCTTGCTGGCCTTGTTCAAGAGAAATCTTGACCAATGGATGGGAGATCGCAGATATACCCCAGGGATTACCTCAGTGTCACTGCTCAACAGAGGCACAGCAAAATAATGGGTATAGTTCCCCATACTAAAGGGGTGGCGTAAGCCACAAAACTATGGGCTAGGCTTGTAAATGCCCTCGGGCAGATAGCCTAGTATGAACCTATGAACCTATGAACCTATGAAAGGGGGTAAAAGGTAATACAGGCTAACAGAGGATATTCTGTTGGTGTTAATGTAGTGCGTATAAAAATAGATGAATCACACCTTGGTGGCGTTCTAATGGCACTAAGAGCCACGACATTCAGTAGATGTTCATGTATAAAATTATATCTGAGAATGCGTGTATGCATTGCGCCAAAAATACATTGGTGTGACCCTACAGGTCCGTATTAATTTGATCACAAGTTATCATAAGATGTGATAAAAACGTGGCCAAATATGTACATAGCTCAGTGTAGTACTTTGCTGAACCGTTCGGAATATTGCTATCTAGTATGGTGCCTTTTAATGTGTTGATAGACTTATCCGAAACGTGATAACCTTAATGTAGAAATCAACAATAGTGAGCCCTGTATGGATATAAAAAGTTGTATTGTAGAATAAACTTTATATGATACACAGGAGAAGATAGTCACTTGAGTGGCCTGGACTTAAGTATTGGTCTTATTGATACAGTTTCATTCAGGCCTAGGCATCTATGTGCACCCAGTCTGAATATCCACTTAAGTTCCAACTCTTCAGTGACATTAACTATGTCACCTCCTCTCACTGTGGGATGTACGACCTGTAGAATTTGAAATAAGAATTTATGTTCTCCTCCAAAAGTAAGCATGTGCTTGGAGATTGCACTATAGGATTCTCCCCTTCCATATGCATAAAGATGATCCCGAATTCTTTCACGAATGGTCCTATTTGTCTTTCCTATATAAAACGAAAAACAAGTTTGGCAACATGCCACATATACAACATGCTTAGTATTGCAATTGGAGCTGTGACGTAATTCCCAAAGTTTCCCGTCATTTGGGCATCTAAAAAACCTTGAAGTGTCAATAAAAGCACATTGGGCACAGGATCCACATTTCATAGTCCCCTTCTGCCATAATGGAATATCATGATCTACTACGCCAGAGATCCTCGGGTAGCATAACAATTGCTTCAAATTGCTGGTATTCTTAAAAGTGTATTTGGGGCAGTTGCCAACTATCTGCCTAATGTCTCCATCAACCATTAATGTGTTCCAATGATAGTCTATGACCCGTTGTATAAAAGGTGTATTATTGCCCAACGGCATAACTATAGACAACTGTTTATTGTCATGTGTTGTCTTTTGGGTAGTGCATCTTCTGTCTGCAAAATAAGGTTTGCCTCGTGTCCTTCTTAATTTATGGGCTGATTCATATTGGCGCTCCACATTTTCATGATCATAGCCCCTTGCAATGAAGCTTGCTTTCAGCTGCCCTAGATGTAATACA
Organism: Protopterus annectens; assembly: GCF_019279795.1. Classification (NCBI taxonomy): domain Eukaryota; kingdom Metazoa; phylum Chordata; order Ceratodontiformes; family Protopteridae; genus Protopterus; species Protopterus annectens. Next base: position 864,287,172 of record NC_056726.1, read on the forward strand.
AAATCAGTTTCTTGGGAACATAGGCGGGAAAGACGGAGTGCCTGCCCTTTCACTATATTTTCAAATATTTTCTTGTCATGCATGCTGTCACTGGCAAGATATGATGGCACGTAGCAGGGCTTCCTGTAAATACAAGAGGTGAAATCATTGCCACATTTAGTGATGGTAGTGTCCAGATAGTTGATGGATTCACAGGAATACTCCATTGTAAACTTGAGAAAACTGGATAGACCATTTAGATGTATGTGGAACTGTTTGAGGAGTCTACTGTGCCCTCCAGAGAATAAACAAATCGTCCACAAATCTTCGATAGAAGATTATGTTATCATGATTCATCAATACTTTGGTCTCCCAAGATACCATCACTAAGTTGGCATATGAGTTCGCACAACTTGTGCCCATGGCAACTCCAGTACTTTGCCTATATAGACTATCATTGAATGCAAATATGTTGTTATCTAATACCATTTCAAGCAGCAGACACAGGAAATCACATTCCACCATGGATACATGGTCAAGCAATAGCATTCTGACCATGTTTATGCCTTCATCGTTGGGAATGCACGTAAACAAGGAAATAACATCAAAAGTCGACAATATCAAATCTTCTTTGTTGTCAATAGAGATGGTTGCTTCAAACAAATCACTTAAAAACTGACCGGTGTCTTTTAGGACATATGGAAATTCAAATAACACTTCTTTTAATCTGTGGTCAAGGTATATCGAGATAGGCTCAGTGAGCCACCCAGATCCTGCCACAATGGGGCGTAAGGGAGGTGTAATTAAATCCTTATGTATTTTCGGGAGTCCACCGATACTAGGTGTCAATGGTGATTCTACCCGAAAATAGTCCAATAGCTCTTTGGTTAAGACACCCAACTTATGGCAATCTTCTAACGTGCAAGAAACACGATATACACAGTCTTCCAGATATTGCTGGCCTCTAGATTGATAACTTGCCATTTGGCTAGAAGGTCTGGATATATATTCCCATAGGTGGGCATATTTAGTATACATAGACCACGAGGTATAACATTAAAAGGGTTGTACAATCCTATACTAAGTTCCAGTTTGGACACGTTCCTTAGAGGAATAGAAAATCATATCTATTATGGTTATGGTCATTCCCAGGATTCAGCAGCTGACAACTTATCACCATCTGAGAAGAAAGCGCTAGCCGATTTGAGAAACAACAACAATATTATTATCAAACCGGCAGACAAGGGAGGTCGTATCGTCATAATGGATAGGTCTTATTATGTTGGGACAATGTTGGAAATGCTCAATGATATATCCTATGAGAAAGTTGACCAACAATATCTGGAAGACTGTGTATATCGTGTTTCTTGCACGTTAGAAGATTGCCATAAGTTGGGTGTCTTAACCAAAGAGCTATTGGACTATTTTCGGGTAGAATCACCATTGACACCTAGTATCGGTGGACTCCCGAAAATACATAAGGATTTAATTACACCTCCCTTACGCCCCATTGTGGCAGGATCTGGGTGGCTCACTGAGCCTATCTCGATATACCTTGACCACAGATTAAAAGAAGTGTTATTTAAATTTCCATATGTCCTAAAAGACACCGGTCAGTTTTTAAGTGATTTGTTTGAAGCAACCATCTCTATTGACAACAAAGAAGATTTGATATTGTCGACTTTTGATGTTATTTCCTTGTTTACGTGCATTCCCAACGATGAAGGCATAAACATGGTCAGAATGCTATTGCTTGACCATGTATCCATGGTGGAATGTGATTTCCTGTGTCTGCTGCTTGAAATGGTATTAGATAACAACATATTTGCATTCAATGATAGTCTATATAGGCAAAGTACTGGAGTTGCCATGGGCACAAGTTGTGCGAACTCATATGCCAACTTAGTGATGGTATCTTGGGAGACCAAAGTATTGATGAATCATGATAACATAATCTTCTATCGAAGATTTGTGGACGATTTGTTTATTCTCTGGAGGGGCACAGTAGACTCCCTCAAACAGTTCCACATACATCTAAATGGTCTATCCAGTTTTCTCAAGTTTACAATGGAGTATTCCTGTGAATCCATCAACTATCTGGACACTACCATCACTAAATGTGGCAATGATTTCACCTCTTGTATTTACAGGAAGCCCTGCTACGTGCCATCATATCTTGCCAGTGACAGCATGCATGACAAGAAAATATTTGAAAATATAGTGAAAGGGCAGGCACTTCGTCTTTCCCGTCTATGTTCCCAAGAAACTGATTTTATATTACATCTAGGGCAGCTGAAAGCAAGCTTCATTGCAAGGGGCTATGATCGTGAAAATGTTGAGCGCCAATGTGAATCAGCTCATAGATTAAGAAGGACACGGGGCAAACCCTATTTTGCAGAAAGAACACGCACTACCCAAAAGGCAACACATGACAATAAACAGTTGTCTATAGTTATGCCGTTGGGTAAAAATACACCTTTCATACAACGAGTGATAGACTATCATTGGAACACATTAATGGTCGATGAAGACATTAAGCAAATAGTTGGCAACTGCCCCAAATACACCTTTAAAAATGCCAGCAATTTGAAGCAATTGTTATGCTATCCGAGGATTTCTGGCATAGTAGACCATGATGTTCCATTATGGCAGAAGGGGACTATGAAATGTGGATCGTGTGCCCAATGTGCTTTTATTGACACCTCAAGGTTTTTTAGATGCCCAAATGACGGGAAACTTTGGGAACTACGTCACAGCTCCAATTGCAATACTAAGCATGTTGTATATGTGGCATGTTGCCAAACTTGTTTTTCGTTTTATATAGGAAAGACAAATAGGACCATTCGTGAAAGAATTCGGGATCATCTTTATGCATATGGAAGGGGAGAATCCTATAGTGCAATCTCCAAGCACATGCTTACTTTTGGAGGAGAACATAAATTCTTATTTCAAATTCTACAGGTCGTACATCCCACAGTGAGAGGAGGTGACATGGTTAATGTCACTGAAGAGTTGGAACTTAAGTGGATATTCAGACTGGGTGCACATAGATGCCTAGGCCTGAATGAAACTGTATCAATAAGACCAATACTTAAGTCCAGGCCACTCAAGTGACTATCTTCTCCTGTGTATCATATAAAGTTTATTCTACAATACAACTTTTTATCCATACAGGGCTCACTATTGTTGATTTCTACATTAAGGTTATCACGTTTCGGATAAGTCTATCAACACATTAAAAGGCACCATACTAGATAGCAATATTCCGAACGGTTCAGCAAAGTACTACACTGAGCTATGTACATATTTGGCCACGTTTTTATCACATCTTATGATAACTTGTGATCAAATTAATACGGACCTGTAGGGTCACACCAATGTATTTTTGGCGCAATGCATACACGCATTCTCAGATATAATTTTATACATGAACATCTACTGAATGTCGTGGCTCTTAGTGCCATTAGAACGCCACCAAGGTGTGATTCATCTATTTTTATACGCACTACATTAACACCAACAGAATATCCTCTGTTAGCCTGTATTACCTTTTACCCCCTTTCACACATTACTTGGCCGTAACATTATAGTATTATGATTACCTTCATCATTCTTACCATATTTTCTTTTTTATGTATATGCGTACAATGTATATATAGCTAACAACATATAGCAGTTGCACTCCTGTGCATTTCGCTAACATATGTCGGTTGTTATATATGACTATTCAGTCCATAATTCTATCTTATAGATGCTCTTGTACCACACACACACTGTATCACCATTATTATTATTTTTACTCCTATTTTTATGCATTACAACGCTCATTCGTAGCCAGTTATTTTAACATAGCGTATTTAGCCTTGATGCGGCAATTCGCCGCATGTGTTTTAGAATGAAGTACGCCAATGTATTTTCTCACTATTATAGATAGAAGCTTGACGTTTTGGTATTAACGTTCATTGTTTGTCTGTATATTAGACCCACGTAGCAATGAATAGCAAGTGTTGGATGCTCTACAAGACACACGCAAGCATGTATTTTTTATTTTTTGTACAGGACAAGTGCCTGTTCTGGATAACTGCTTTTAAGTATGCTTTTGTTTTTATTTACTTATGCTTAGAGTTACTTGGACACACAGGAAGTTACGTATCATGGTACCATCGAGAGATGTGACCTTGCAGCTATTTAACAGCACCTGTACTTTTAACATGTAACGTCTGAGGAAGCTATTGTTAATAGTGAAAGCGCTTACGTTTTTGTCTTATTAAACCTGTTTTATCTATATTTGCACTTGGATTTACTATTTCTAAGCCTTGTATTGAGAGTATTCATCTGTACGTTTGGTCATTGCACGAAGATTATCGTTGCAGCCACGACTTCAAAACAAGTATTTTTTGACTTCTCAGAGCCAGTATCCATCCGTTTGTGGTTATCTGGGACTGTTTTATCCATATATATATATATATATATATATATATATATATATATATATATATATATATATATATATATATATATCGACATACACACACATATATCTGTCTGTATACATATATATATATATATATATATATATATATATATATATATATATATATATATATATATATATATATATATATATATATGTATATATACATATGTGCATATATGTGTAGATATTATTTTGTGTTGTTTATATACCTATAAAAAATGTATAACTGTCCGAGGTTCTGTACACATACTCAGCTGTGAATATGTATCACACATATATGTATCTGTATGTGGGGTGCATATGAACATCTGGACCACACTCATGTACCCTCTTTACTTCACAGCTGAACTGTTCTGCCTTGCTGCAACACAGACAGGTGTCACATGTGAAAACAAACTAACACTAGGGGGTATATATGGTGACAACCTATAGATAAGCATATTATACTGCTATGGCAGTTGGGCATGCTATGTTACACTTTAACATGACTATCCTGCAGGTGGTGTGGTCTCTTACCCATGTGTCTATCATGGCAGTATTAATACCCCCACCAGCCATTGGCCACAGTAATTTACAGAACACAAATATCATGGGTCACATCTTTGCCATTCACTGCTGGTCTGCACATTTGATAGTTACGTCTCACTTCCCACAGGGACTGAAACTACTGTCCAGTGCAGTTGTTGAGCACAACATCATTACAGGAACAAGTACTGATGGCACATATACATCCTTTCACAGTATACATCCCATTATGCTATGCCATATACTACATGCCAGTAAATGCCTATTTGTTTCACATACCTGTTTTGTTGTTTCCGCTGTAACACAACCCTGAGCTTTGTGAACTTCCTTGAAGGTTTTTTTCTCTCTCTCTCTCTCTCTCTCTCTCTCTTTCTCTCTCTCTCTCAGTCTCTCCTTTAGAGTGCTTGAGCTGATTTGAATAGATTGCAGCCTGCTTTTGTTGGTATTGCACATGATCAGGTGGTGGCCTCAGCACCAGTCAGTGTCCACCAGTTGCTAATTGCATGCAACCTGCTGTGTAGTACTTCAGATAACCACTGTCATGGCAGCCCTGTACTATAAATTGCTGCCTTATGTGGGCGTTGTCTCTTCACCTTTACAGTATGGATGACATCCTTCCCGTGTGTGGACATCAGTGTTACAGGCAGCAGGTGGCAATACCTCTTATCACAGAACTTGCAGACACAGGCCAAATCCACATTTGGGTAAGGTTGCAGACCTACAGACAGCGTGAGTAGTGTTGTTGTATGCAATGTATCTTGCTGTTCTTAAGGGTTTCTGTGTACATGGTACTTTTTCATTGAATATTGTCTGTCTGCATAGCTCTCAACTGTGGGCCTATCCGTATGATAATAGGGGGATTGGCTGTTAGGTTTTTTCTGTGCACCACACATGTATTGTCCCAAATATATCTGTGGCATTCTGTCTGTTGAGTGCTATCAGTACATGGCTACATCCATTTGTATTTCAATGTTGTTTCCCTGCATAAGGGTATGCTGCAACAAATCCTGTAACACCAGCAAATTCCAGGGAGTGTAACAGCAATAATGCAAATATGGCCCTATGTTCCTGCCTCTGTCCTCCACATATATGCCAGTCTTTGTCCTGCTGTGATACAGGAAGGGTTGTTAGGTAATAGCCTATCATTATTTACCACTAGCATTACTGCTATCATCCCAGTCATGTCATGGACTCCCACACCAAATGTTGGACCATGTCCATATGTATGGGGGCAACAGCTGGAGAACACATATGTGCCCTTGTACATTCCAGAGGTAAGTGTGTGGTACACAGTGTTCCTTGCCCTTGTACAGCCTTTTATGACGGGGGGGGGGGGTTCTATACCATTAACCTAGGCTATGGCACCTTTTCAGTGATATAACTGTTAAGAAGAGGGTCATTCAGTGTGATAGTGAGATGTTAGGGTAAGCAATGTTATGTACAAGATACTGTGACATTAACACAAGTGCTACTTTTCATCCTAGGGCTTGACTACAGGGTGTAATTGGAGGCTGCTGAACTACATCTGTAATTGTTGATTGTTACGTATCCTGAAGGCAAATAATGTTACTACTGTTCTACTAATTGAAGGCCTTGACCTATAGATATATATATATATATATATATATATATATATATATATATATATATATATATATATATATATACACACACATTACTTGCATCTACTGTTTTGGGTGGGCCTTGCATTCATGACTGCTTACATATTTCAAACCTTATGTGGTATCAGTACTGGCATACATTATTGTATACTACAGGAATAAAGGTTATCTATGTATGCATACCTGTGTCGTGTCATGTCCTTTGAATTCTGGGTGGGTATATGTTTAATGTCAGTATTCTCATTTGTGGGAATGGTTGCCACACTACACATTTCACAGGTGCCAGTTGAAAGGCTTGTGGCTGAGGGATACACATTGCACCCAGTACTTCCACACTACTTCTACATATGTATGGCTACTGATACCTTTCGTGTGTGTATATGTGTATGTACCTATATACATGTCATATGGCTGTATATATATATCTACATATGAACATATGTATCTATCTATATACAGCTGCTATTATATGATTATTTGTGAGTCATACATTAATATATGTATTTACATATAGCTGTCTATCTGTCTACATTTACAGATGTTTATCTGTCCATATGTCCATGCATGTCCGGCTCATATTTTGACCTGTTCCTCATTCACATGGCAATTTTCATGGATGATCGCAGCACTGAAGTCAGTAACTAGTGGCAAGACTTTTGTGTTTCAGACTTCATCTCCTACTACATATGTGTTCTAATACATATAACTGTATAACTAGCAACATTTTAAGTGTAGGAACACAATAGGAGATAGCTTAAAATAAATGGATGATTTTATTAAATCCAGATAAAACGTAAGCGCTTTCGGCCAGAGCAATCTCCAGCCTTCATCAGACAAACAGCATAGGAGTGTATGTCAAAACCTTAAATAATGTTTCAAAGTTTACTATGCCAATCGACATGAAGTGCATCTCGTAATGAACTGTTACCATAGAAACATTAAAGCAGAAATGCATTTACAAAAACATTTTTTAAACTTATTATTTGTGTCCAATATAAAAATAGTAATGCATTGAACCTGATTTTTAAACAGTTTCATAAATGTTCCATATAAAAATCTATTTACATTATTGACAATATATAAAATAAAATAAACAAGTAAATATTGGTTATTATTTAAAAAATGTATATTACTGGGTAAATTGATGTTACCCTTAAAGTAAATGCAAGTAAGGGCAGATTCTCACCAAAACATACATTCATTGATCTAGATACTACCAGAGACCCGTATCATACATAAAACTTCTAATGTGTCAGTTGTGAAGTGACTAAGTTATAACTCATTTATTAAATCATCGATTGTGTGATAACCACTTGAGCACACATTTAATAGACAGGTTGTCGTTGATACCTGGTGTAAGATGTGCCCTAGACCGGACTTGCCACATAAGTTCGTCGATTTCTAATTTGATTTGCCAAGGGCCACCTCTAATTTCTGGAACCCTTTGATGCACAATGGCAAAATTGAAAGTATGACCTATGCATTCTGTAGTATGTTTAGCTAAAGCGTTGTTAGCATCATGCCTGCCTATAGCGTACATGTGTTCATAGATCCTGGTCCTAAACTTACGCTCCGTCTTACCAATGTAAAAAGCTTTACATTGGTTACAGAGAGCGACGTAAACTACTGATTTAGTTTCACAGTTGAAAAAATTGTTGACCTTATAAGTTCTATTATTGATGGTGAATTGTGGTCCTACCTTGATGAACTTACATTGGGCACATGCGCCACATTTGTGCATACCATGTGGTCGATTCGAAATAAACCTGTTAGGTGGTCTTTCCAAAATAGCTTTAAGGTTTTGGCCCCTCCTGTAAGTTAATTTGGGTCTTGTACCCAAAATATTTGAAAGGGTATTGTCATGGTTAATGACGTCCCAATTTTTATTAATAATTTCCCTGATTTTTTGGAAGTCCAAGGAATAAGTGTGTATAAAAGACACGGTATAGTTGTCTTTTTCCAAACAGTTGTTACTGGATGGACCTGGTAAAGTTGGGGTATCAATAGATCTAACATCCACGTCTGTTGTAATACTGGTGGAAAGAAGGGGAATGAAATAACCTTCCCTACGTTTGTTAGATACTTCCAATATGATATTGTTAACTAAGTTTAAAGGGTAACCTCTTGTCAAAAACATGTTCTTAAGTTTGTTGCATTCAGCAGAAAAATCATGGTCGTCAGTTACCATGCGTGCTGCCCTTACTAGCTGGCCCTTGATAACTGATCTTTTTTGATAGTAAGGGTGGTTACTAGAAAAATGCAACAAACTATTAGAATGTGTTGGCTTTCTGTAAATGATACTTTTTAATCTACTCTTATGTGTGTCCTTAATTAACATGATATCAAGATAGTTTATCTCGGTATCAGCTACATTGAAAGTGAACTGTAAAAAATCAGTCATGTTAGTCATCCTTTCAATGAATAGTGGAATCAGTTCTTTCTCACCCTTCCAAATGCAAAAGATGTCATCCTGGTACCTAGTGTACCAAGAGACATGTTGCTGGAAAAGGTTATCCTTGAATAGATGTTCAGCTTCCCAAAAAGCTAAAACAGCATTTGCGAATGAACCCCCACAGGGTGAACCCATGGCTACACCTGATGTTTGAAGGTAGAAGGTATTCTCAAACATAAAGAAGTTGTTAGTTAAAACCAACTCCAGAAGTGTCTCACTTAAATAAATAATGCTTTCTTCTACCTTCTTAGCAACCATGAATTCCCTGACCCAACTGAGTCTTATTACCTGCGGTATGACCGTATAAAGATCTTTAATGTCTATTGTGAGAAAGGTCATGTCTGCACTGTATTCCACCTTACTGATGTCTTTCAAGAAGGACCAGGAATCCTTACAAATGTGTGCCTCCTGTTGTAAAAGAGGTTTTATGATACTATTGACATATCTAGCGCATGCATAAGTAGCTGAGCCCCTTCCATCAATAATCGGCCTGAAAGGTGGTGCGTGTAGTCGTTTGTGCAGTTTGGGTGTACCAAAAAAGGTTGGAATTTTTGGAGCTGGCATCTGTAAATACTTGTATGTATTTACGTCAATAACCCCTTCTAGTAAAAGGTCATACAAAGTGTTATTGATTGTTCTGTAAGCACCGTGTATTTCGTTGAGAGTTACCTCTTTATAGACGGGCGTATTAAGATGCTCCATCATGTATTCCACATATTTGTAATGGTCCATCAAAACCACACCCCCTCCCTTGTCAGGTTTCATTACACGTATGTTACAGTCCCTCAATAAGTGAAGAAAATCCCATTCTAGCATAGAGATATTGTTGGAGTGCCTTTGGTTAGTGTAAATAACATGATTCTTGATTGCCCACAGGTCAATCTCACAGATTTTTTCAAAAACTGCAAGAATGGGATGGAGTGGGGGGTTGTATGTACTGGAAACCCTTAAAGTGTTAAGTGTTAAGGTATCATTACCAAGTAGAGAACTAAGATTGAGTTTTCTAACATATATTTTTAGGTCTATGAGCATTCTACCTATGTCCATGTGTTGCCCAGGGACAAACGATAGATCCTTAGCAAAAAAATTAACTATATCCTGGTGAATGTCAATAAGTGTGTAATTATAAACTTTAAAGTCACTATCAGAACTGACCAAAATTTTTGGTTTAAAACCAAAACTGGGGAGCTGTATCATCTCTTCCTCCCCCGTCTGTTGTTCCTCACATTGTTCGCTGTCTGAGCTCTGATATGATTGGTGGTTCTGGTGTTGTTGGCCTGGTGAAAAACCTGGCCCTCATGTTGATTAGTGTTACCTATAGCAACGCCATCCCTGGGGATATTCCCCGGTGCATTGTTCTGCTCCAAGTTGTTGGCACCCACATTATTATTGTTGAGTCTTGGGCTTCTTCTGGTATTCTGTCTTTGACCAGAAGAGCTGTTGTTTTCGTTGTTGCCCTGGTTATTTATGTCAACAAAGTTGGTCGCGTTGTTAACTTCAGTGTGACTATTGCTTTCGTTATGTGATATTTGTACTGTCCGAGGAGGCCTAGGATAAGCACTTTTATTTGCATAATCCGTTAGGTCCCTAGTGAGTTTCTTCTTCTTGGTAAGCAATAATTTTTCCATACTGGCCTCAATACTAGGAAAAATGTGGCAATAATCATATTTAAAACGAAAGAAAGCACTGTCAGTAGTGATAAACTTTTCCAGTACTTCCAACTCCAATGACAGAGTCGCAAAATCTCTAGAGTAGAAAACAATGAGGGCTTGCAAAAACTCAATGCCCTGGCGGTCAAATAGATCTAGCAATTCTTGGTGGAAAAAAGAATTCTCCAGCAAGCCTGACGGAAACCGCCATTGTCTTAGTCCCTTAGGGACTATTTTGTTCTTCACACATTCGTTGAGGTAAGCTACTTCTAACTGTAGCTTCTTACATTTGAAGAGCTTGTTGTCAAACTCTTCAATTTTTTCACTAAGGACATTGCTTTCAAGACCTGATGTAGTGGGCGGCTCAGCGCGCACGCTGAACCCCTGACTGAAAAAGTTGTTGTTAACAAGAAAATTTGCCATTGTAGGGAACCCTTGGTTATTAGGATTAACTTTGTTGTTATTATCATTTGCAGCATTGCCAGAATTACCAGGTGAATTACCTGTTCGAGTTGTTACAGCTACCGAAAGTAGAGGATGCTGTAAATCCGCCATTGCTGGTAATAAACGCTGTGATTCCGCCCCGGTTGATGGTAGGCGCTCCTCCGATATAGATGCAGGAACTGTCCCCTCCGATATGGGAGGTTGTTGTGCGTTAGGAATTCCGGAATCACTACCATTAAAATGCTGCCATGTAGCTGGCGTAGTGAGAAGTCCGCCTCTCTGTGTTGAAGGTAGAACCGACATCGCGTCTACCTTCTGGGTTAGTGCATCCACCCTGCCCAAGAGTAGTTCTACCAGGGTTGTTAGATTACCGTTAGAACTTCCTGCTATTTCTTCCACTCCATTCTGCTGCATGAATAAAACAGGTGAAGCTTCTCCAGATCCGCTCGACATCTCCAAACACAGTAAACACACAAATAAACTTGTAAAAATCCACAAAAAGCCAAAATTGAAGAGCAGGAACACAATAGGCGATAGCTTAAAATAAATGGATGATTTTATTAAATCCAGATAAAACGTAAGCGCTTTCGGCCAGAGCAATCTCCAGCCTTCATCAGACAAACAGCATAGGAGTGTATGTCAAAACCTTAAATAATGTTTCAAAGTTTACTATGCCAATCGACATGAAGTGCATCTCGTAATGAACTGTTACCATAGAAACATTAAAGCAGAAATGCATTTACAAAAAAATTTTTTAAACTTATTATTTGTGTCCAATATAAAAATAGTAATGCATTGAACCTGATTTTTAAACAGTTTCATAAATGTTCCATATAAAAATCTATTTACATTATTGACAATATATAAAATAAAATAAACAAGTAAATATTGTAAAGCTTTTTACATTGGTAAGACGGAGCGTAAGTTTAGGACCAGGATCTATGAACACATGTACGCTATAGGCAGGCATGATGCTAACAACGCTTTAGCTAAACATACTACAGAATGCATAGGTCATACTTTCAATTTTGCCATTGTGCATCAAAGGGTTCCAGAAATTAGAGGTGGCCCTTGGCAAATCAAATTAGAAATCGACGAACTTATGTGGCAAGTCCGGACTAGGGCACATCTTACACCAGGTATCAACGACAACCTATTAAATGTGTGCTCAAGTGGTTATCACACAATCGATGATTTAATAAATGAGTTATAACTTAGTCACTTCACAACTGACACATTAGAAGTTTTATGTATGATACGGGTCTCTGGTAGTATCTGGATCAATGAATGTATGTTTTGGTGAGAATCTGCCCTTACTTGCATTTACTTTAAGGGTAACATCAATTTACCCAGTAATATACATTTTTTAAATAATAACCAATATTTACTTGTTTATTTTATTTTATATATTGTCAATAATGTAAATAGATTTTTATATGGAACATTTATGAAACTGTTTAAAAATCAGGTTCAATGCATTACTATTTTTATATTGGACACAAATAATAAGTTTAAAAAATTTTTTTGTAAATGCATTTCTGCTTTAATGTTTCTATGGTAACAGTTCATTACGAGATGCACTTCATGTCGATTGGCATAGTAAACTTTGAAACATTATTTAAGGTTTTGACATACACTCCTATGCTGTTTGTCTGATGAAGGCTGGAGATTGCTCTGGCGCTACGTTTTATCTGGATTTAATAAAATCATCCATTTATTTTAAGCTATCTCCTATTGTGTTCCTGCTCTTCAATTTTGGCTTTTCGTGGATTTTTACAAGTTTATTTGTGTGTTAACATTTTAAGTGTATCAGAGCATTAGTTGACAAATATCCCTATTTGTACCCACAGTGTCACATACTTTGTCTAGACTTCTTGCATTAACAGGTTATGTGGTGTGATAATAATACATTTTCTGTACTGTTGACTGATTGTGCTGCATGATATGTTTGTGAAAACTTCAGGTTATATATATCTGCCATGGTTTAGTGGTAAATCACTTTTTCTATGGAGTGCAGGGTCCTGGGTACGAGCCTTGACAAGGCAGTTTATTTTGTTGCTGAGCAGAACAAGTGACATTAGCTACAGAGTGATTTTGGCACTTTTAAGCAGTTGTAAGTGGATTTGCGCATGTATGCGTGATGGTAAGCACTGCCAACCTCCGCTTATGTTTTCTTACAGTCAGTTAGCTTCTGATTTCTCAATCTGTATAGGCATAGCTTACCCTCGCGCAAACCCTTTTAAAAGCAAAGAAAAAGGGGTTGATAGGAAAGTGGTGAAAAACGAGGCACAAAGAGAGAAAGACAGTAGGGAAAACAGCTAGGCATGTGCAGGAAGGGTATAGGAAAGGTCCATCACTGCCCATTTCTTCTACAGCAACAGCTATGCATATACACTATATTTGCAGGTACATTTGGACCCTCATACCCCTGGGAGAGGGGTGATGACAACATATATTCATTGTGATGCCAATTAGACCAGATTACATGTGTCCAGTGGACACGTGTGAAAAACAGACAGCTATTTATGGGGCGAGATTTTTTTGTGCGAACAGATTGCCTTTTTTTTTCAAGTGAGAGTGGGATGTTGGGGAGGGGTAGTAGGTATACTTGGGGAGGTTGGTTGGGTAGGTTAACAGACAAGACACACAAGATGCATACAGGGCCAGCATATGACACATGTGGGGGGCAAACCCCTTGGATGGAGAGGGGTGTTTGGAAGTCGCAAGCCCATGAGCCCCCAACTGGAAACAATGGGACTGAGGTCCCCACCCATGGGAAGTCACCACTGCACCTTCATAGCCCTGAAGGTGGCTGTGCTGCGGGCTGTGTAGGAGGGGCAGGCTCACGCTCTAATAGCGCCACTTGGCCTTCAAGCTGGTGTAGCCTCTCTCGATACTCCAGATTGAGCTCTCTATGCACCACAGCACGGACCTGTTGACAGGTGACAGGTTCCCCTCCTCTCCCGCTCTGAGGGGGGGCAAGCGCCATCCCCTACAGCGGTTCCTCCCAAAGGTGGTTCCCCTCCTCTCCCGCTCTGAGGAGGAGGTCCCAGGCTGGGCCCCAGATGTGCTGGTGCCTGGTGCCATGGCCAGCTGAGGTAGGACAGGTGTGTCCGCTGGGACCGGCCTTCCCATACGTGCTGTGTTGTCTCAGAGTTATGGCAGATATGGGTTGGTAACAGTCAACAGCATTCAGGATTAGTTATAACAATATGCATAGGTATTCCCATTATCCGACACACCAGATTTAACACAGTTGCAGAGCAAGCAGAACACATGCATATATGGAAAAACAGTGGCCATTACAGGAACATATGGGTTTCATTGATGGCAACAGGCCACCAATATCGATGTATTTTAACATGGCACATGCATAGAAACAATTGTGAATATTTATAAACCATTAGAACATATGTCCCAAAACATGTTTGTAGTGTACACATACCAGATGAGGAGTGTCATTGGGTTATTATGCACATATGGTAGGGGTGAGAGATAGGGTTCAATTAACAGCTAATATATCCTTGTAGTTTTCACAACATTCTTAGTCACTGCAGTGATCTTTCCCTTACATGTATTATTATACTACACAATGGCCTTATATTGTACACTGGTATGCTTATTGATTATTATATATGTGACCTGTGTCTTACATACAGACGTGACAGGCTGCAGGTGTTAATACAACATATGTTGAAAATTGCTCTCATACACTTTGGTGAGGTGCTAGACTGACAGGTTTGTTTTCACGCCTACTCAGAGGTGATCCCTGCCTAACATACAAAGCTATGTCAAACCCAGAGCTGTTGGACATGCTCCACTTAAAGAAATCCCAATCCCTCCGAGCTACACGCTCTAGGGACCTAAACCTTGTCACCACAATAAACAGAATATGCCGGAGGCATAGATTCCTGTACAAGTGACTTCCCATACTCTGGAATAAACTATCAAACAAAGCACCTCATTAGCACTCTTCAAGAAAAATCTTGATGATTGGATGGGAAATAGGAAATTCATCCCGGGGATCACCTCTGTGGCTCTGCTCAATAGTGGCACAGGAAAATAATTTTCTTGGGTGGCAAAAGCCAGGGTACTTTTTTGGCTGGGCTTGTATAGGCCCCAGGGCTGATAGCCTAGTACCTACCTATGAACCTATATACATTCTCTGACTATGTACACATTTGACTATCAGTTATATGTCATTGACAGCTGCCTACATTTCTTGGATCATCACACTGAATTTTCAGGGGAACAGGGTACCAAGCTGGTGATATGGGCCATTTATCTGGACATGCTAGACAGATTGGAATAGTTGTAGGGTATATATATATATATATATATATATATATATATATATATATATATAGGTTCATAGGTTCATAGGTTCATACTAGGCTATCTGCCCAAGGGCATTTATAAGCCTAGCCCATAGTTATGTGGCTTTCGCCACCTTTAGTTGAATAAAACTATGCCTATCATTTTGCTGTGCCTCTGTCAAGCAGTGACGCTGAAGTAATCCCTGGGGTATATCTGCAATCTCCCATCCATTGGTCAAGATTCCTCTTGAACAAGACCAGAGAGGTGCTCTGCCTCACATGTACCGGGATTTTGTTCCACAGCATAGGGAGTCTCTGGGTGATGAATCTGTCCCTCCAGCACGTTCTATTTATAACCGTGTCAAGGTTTAAGTCTCCCGCCCTTGTGGTTCTGAGGGATCTAGATTTTTTGAGGTGAAGCATATTCATCAAATCTGGGTTTGACATGGCCTTATATGCATAAAACCTACAATTTGAACATTCAAGCAAATTCTGTATGGTTCCTGGGGGTAATTAGGCATACAACTTTCTATCTGAACATTGTAAAACAATCTGTACAGTTGTGGGGTATGATTATGCATACAACTTAGTAGCACACTGAGGGGTTGAACCCCTGCTGTGTGTGACAAAAAAATATTGCTAACATCACTGTACACTGTGCTATCAGGGAATTGATTTAAAGTTTTAACTGTTTTCTATCTAAGTCTCCCTAAGAAGTATGGTATGACTGACCTCTTGGCATTTCCAACATTGTTATGCAGGACTTCATACCCATTTTATCTGCATACCACGATGTGGGTGACACTGCTTAAGATACAACAGTACTATTAATAGTATGGAACAGATTGCAAACATATGAGAGAAGAGTAAACAGAAGCACTCCAGGGGTTATACCTTTATTCACAGACTATTAACACATTTATTTCTACTGGTACAACCCTTTCTAAGGCTCTTATATTCTTTGTTATGACAGTACATGCAGACTGATTACTAACCTGCCTTGCAATACAGCATTTGCAGCCTAGCATCATGGGCTTGCTGGTTTGCAGCCCACTCATCTGCAGCTGTCAGGGAAATGCATTGATATTTAGCCATACCTATCCATAGTATACACAAGCTAGGCAATTATTTACTACTTAGTAGAATGTGTACTTACTCAGTACTGGGGCTTTGGCCATCTGCTGAGACTCCTTGATCCACTGTTCAAGGACATCCGCCCTCTGCTGCTTCTAGTCAGCATGGTGGTGCCTGACCTGGTCACCAGTCCGGGGGATACTTGTGGCACTGGTGAGGTCATGGGCGAGACTGTCAGGCCTCCATTTTGTACTGTGAGCCCTGGTATTGGCCCTGCAGTAGTCTCTGATCATGGTGTTTTACCAGGAGCCATACCATGAATTTTGACTCCCGGATGCCACAGCACTACACTCTGAATCGAGTGCCTTCACCCACATCAGACATTCTTCCTGCAGTGGGAAGCTACAACCAGTTATGAGATGTATTCCCACCTGTGGGGTTTAAATACAGCCTTTTCCCCGCACATTTCCATGATTGGCCAGTTTTGAAAAGGCTAAGCTATGAGCACACCTGATTACATAAGGTTGGCACTGTTTAAAGAGGTATACCACTAGGCAGATTGAAATGGCTCCCCTACACATTGCTTACACTTGCTAACATGAGCTGTGCTGCGGTTAGCATTGCTTCATAGTTGATTATCACTATATTTGCCATTTGGCAATGATTTCTTCTTCATTACAGGTTATATATGTGTCTGGTATCCATGATTCATGTGTACATACACTGTAAGGGGACCTGGGAACTTCTACACTTTATTGCAATAACACCTCAAATCTATGCTTACTGCAGTACTCCAGTTCACATATTTATGTTATGTAGCAGGTTATACCACTTCATGCTGTACAAAGATTCAGTTCACATGTTTGGTTTGATTTTCATGTGGTGAGGATTAGTTTGCTGATACCTCATTCATATCTATTGCTATGATGGCTTAGTGGTTCGCTACTGTGACTATAGTGTACAGGATCCTGAGTTTGAGCCTTGCAGAGACAGTTTGCTTTGTTGCT
>NC_056726.1:864667216-864689716 GCF_019279795.1 Protopterus annectens
TTCCCTTCCACTTGTCATTCCAACCCATTGCTCCTGTCTGATCTGTTTTTTAATGTTAGCATCAAAAAAGGAACTTAAGTATTCTCCAGCATTGTCACCTAGACACTCTGCCTTCTTCTTTCCCTAACTTCCCTAACTTCCCTTATAAATACATATATTTCGAAAAAAAACATGGCCCATCTCCAACACAAACAATATATTTATATCATATGTATATGTATATATATATATATATATATATATATATATATATATATATATATATATATATATATATAGGTTCATAGGTAGGTACTAGGCTATCTGCCTGAGGGCATTTATAGGCCTAGCCAGAGTGTGTCAACTTTCGCTGCCCCATTGATTAATTAACTGAGCCTCTGTCAAGAAGAGCCAATGAAGTGATCCCAGGGGTGTATTTTCTGTTACCCATCCACTCGTCAAGGTCTCTCTTGAAGAGTGTTAGTGAGGGGCTCTGCCTAATGTAGTTAGGAATTTTGTTCCAAAGCATGGGGTGTCTCTGTGACAGGAATCTATCCCTCCAGCATGTTCTATTTATTGTTGTGGTGAGGTTTAGCTCACTAGAGCGAGTGGCTCGCAGTGACTTGGATTTCTTTAGGTGGAGCATGTCCATCAATTCTGAGTTGGACATGGCTTTGTAAGTCAGGCAGAGATCACCTCTGAGTAAGCGATATGCCACTGAGTACAGCCGGAGCTTTTCCAGTCGGGCTGCATAGGACATATGTTTGAGGCCAGTAATCCTCTTGGTGAGGTACTTTTGTGGTCTTTCCACCAGTTGGAAGTGTCTTGTGAGGTACATCCCAAATGGGGCATTGTAATCTATGATGGGTCTGATGAGTGACGAGTAGAGGATCACTATAACCTCTTTATTTCTAGATGTAAACCCTTTAGTATTTAGATGGGCTACATAGAAGGACTTCCTAACTACGTTGGCAATATGATTTTCAAAGGAGAGATTACTATCTACCTGGGTCCCCAGATCTCTTATTACCTCTTCTGTGTTAAGGGGGCTGCCACCTATGTGGTAATTCATGGGTGTTTTGTTTTTCCTAAATGGGATGACTATGCATTTTTTTGCATTTAGCTTGACACCTTGACTTTGACACCAGGTGTCTATCTAAGTAAGGCCCTTTTGGAGAATGTCTGTGTCAGCCGGAGAGTCAATTATGGCTCCCAGTTTGCAGTCATCGGCGAACTTGGTTAGCCATAGTCCTCCTGTGTTTGCCTGTACTTGTGAGAAGTATATGCCGAACAGTAGGAGTCCCAGGACTGAGCCTGGTGGTACACCACTTGTGACTCATTTAGAGTCAGATCTGGAGCCTGCTATCCTTACCATGTGAGTTCTGTCTGTAAGCCAGTTGGCCACCCATCTCATGAAGTAGGGGTTTATATTCAGGCTGGTGAGTTTTTCTATAATTCCCAAGTGGGGAATGATGTCAAAAGCCTTGACAAGGTCAAGGTAGTCTGTGTGAATCACCTTTCCCTCATCTATGGCCTTGGTGACTGTCTCGAAGAAGTCAACCAGGTTTAGTAGACATGGTCTGCCCTTAACAAAGCCGAACAGGGTTGGGTCAAGGATTTGGAAGTTCCCAATGTCTTTGTTAATGAGTTCCATGATGATGCGCTCCATAGCCTTGCAGATCAGGCTAGTCAGACTTATGGGGCAATAGTTACCAGGTTCAGTTGTTGCCCCTCCTTTGTGGAGCGGAATAACTGTTGCTGTGCTCCATTCTATGGGCACGTAGCCTGTGGAGAGGCTGAGGTTAAACAGTGTGTTTAGGTGGGGGGTTAGTTCATTCTGTAGTTCACGCAAGACACAGCCTGGGACACCATTTGGCCCCATTGATGCTGTGCTTTTGGCTTTTGAAAGGGCTGTTTTCACCTGTGCGTCTGTGATTTCCGGGACACTACACTTTTCCGGTATTGTTGTGGGCCCTTTTGGGGGTGAGAGGGGGTGAAGTTTGCATTGAATTTATCTGCCAGGATGTTGGCAATATCAGTAGGTTCAGTATATTTTGTGCTATTTTGCACTAGCTCAGAGCATATCTGCAAGTTGCCACTTAGATTCTTGATGTAGCTAAAGAAGGCTTTGTGGTTAACTTTCAAATCCTTGGCTATTTTCTTTCGAAGTTAGCCTTGGATGATTTTATGAGGGACCATAGTTTCTTACTGATACTGATCAGGGATATCTTTCCTTCTTGGGATTTGCTTTTTTCTGAACTAGTTTCCTCCTTCTATTGTATAGCCTGTTTATGGCAGGGGTCCACCAGACTGGTTTCCTTCTCTTAGGGGAGTGAGTCTTGGTTTTGCTAGGGATGGCATGATCCATGCATCCTTGTAGGTGCTCATAGAGGACATTTGCAAAGGTTGCTGCATCTAGGACACTGTTATCCTTTAGCGTGGGGGCTGTGAATCTTACCACCTCTGTCTTAAGTAAGGTGAAGTTTGCTATAGAAAAGTTTTTCACTGTGGTTTCCTTGGTTGGGGGTGGTGGTGTGGTGTGGACATCCAGAGTGATTAGTTTATAGCCTGATCTAACAAGAGATGGGTTGACCTCCAGTGCGGAACACCTATCGCCCATGTTGGTGATGATCAGGTCCAAAATGTTTTCACTTCTGGTAGGGGAGTTTACCAGCTGATCCAGGGCATTTGAGTTGATAAATTCCAGGAAGCGCTGGACCTGGGAGTTTGTACTTGAGTAATTTTTCCATTTAACGGTAGGGTAATTGAAATTGCCCAATATCAGGGTGTTCGGTAGGACCTTCATGTTTTCCAGTGTCTCCAGAAAGGTAGAGTGGTGGCCTGGGTCATGGAGGGTGATCTGGAGCAGGCCACAATTTGCATTGCAGATATGACCGATGTTAGCTGCACATGGATTATCTCAGAGGTATCATGCTGCTCCACTAACCTGGAGGTGTAGGTATCCTTGATGAATATGGATACACCCCTCCTTTTGTGTTTCGGTCCATGTTCTGTGGCCAAAATTTGTGGTATTAGTTGTAGCCCGGTAATGCTGGGGTACTCTGTGGAGCCTTGAACCAAGTTTCTGTTACTGCACAGATGTCGACGTTCTCCATACTGAGGAGTGCTTCGAGCACGTGCATTTTGAGATTTAAACTCCTGGCCTTGAGTAGTATAACCTTCATTTTTTTATTAGTGCTGTTTAAAGAGGTGTTTTTTACTTTTGAGCCTTGCCTAAAAAAGGCACTATGGAGGCAGCAAAAGCTTTGGCCAGTATTTGAAAGCCTAGGGGTGAAAGGTGTAAGACGTCTCTTGCGAAGCAGTGAGGCTTGTCATGCATGTTGTCCTAGGCTGACAGACACTGGATCTCCTTTGAATGACACAAGAAACTTAGCCAATTGTTGAAATTGATCATTTTTTCTTTATACTGCGGTATCATTCTTGGTGAGGGCAGGATGCGACTCAGGGTCAGGGTCATACCTGCCTGGGCTACATGATCAGAGATTTCTTCCATGTCTCTTTTCATGTAGTCCAGGGAGGTATTTCTCAGGTCATTCACACCAACATGAACAATGACAGAGTCATATTTATACTTGTTCTGGAGTGACCTAAGTGCTTGTGTTATTTGGTGGATTCTGGCTCCCGACAGGCAGCTAACAGTAACCATCTCCTTGTCCAGCCTAGTGAGTGGAACGTATATATATATATATATATATATATATATATATATATATATATATATATATATATATATATATATATATATATATATATATATATATATATATATATGTGTTACCCATCCTCTTCAACCTTCTCCAGCACAATTCTCTTACTATGCTGCTTTTATGTTTTCCTTGTCCTCTCTCTCTCTCCTTTTCTTTAACTCTACTATCATCCTCCTTTCCAATTGTTTAAAAGTTAGTACAGGATGTTTATATGAATACACCTTAAGAATGAATTCAAGTCTTTAAAAAAGATGTAGCAAGCTCCTAGACACTGCCAAAGAGTCACAACCATGGATAACTCTGCACTCACTGCTAGCTGCCAAAAATATCTAAAACCTTCATGAATTTATGTAAATGTTCAGCATGTGATCCACGTCTGCAACATTTCTCCACTGACCTACACTCTTCTCACATTAGTTTACACATATTCAGATATGAGGTACAATACTGGGCATTCCATCACAAGTCTGAGAACATCTAAAAAATGATGTTGCTAAATCATGGTTATTTGAATACAGGCATAGTTGTGCTATTTGCACATTCACGTAAAGTATTTGCGAAGTGCTGGATTATGAATACCACACATAATCTCCATGTGGAAGTTCATGACTTTTACCTTTTGATCCCGCTATGAATGCTGAAGTCCCTTAGGAGTAGCACAAACTGTTCTGTTATACTTAGCTCATGAGACTGCTGTTATATCACAGTATGTACATTTCATTTTTTTCCTGTAGCTTCTGATCACATACATGTATTCTATAATTGATTCTGCTTCTTAACTGTTTTCTAATACACTTTATCTGTTTTATTCTTATCACCATTTACTATATATTATATTAATAATCTAAACTACTGTCAAACACCTATTTCTGGTGAATGATAAAAGTCAGCTTTTGAACTGAAGACATTTTAATGTAAACTCAAGTCTGTATTACTTTTTTTTTCTCATTCTTAGTCTGTCTCTCTTTCTTTCCCTTTCTTTTTCAAAAATGTTATATTTTGCTTTAGTCTTTAGTTTATGTTCGAATTTCTCTTCCTAAGTCCACTAGCACATGTTGAAGATGCAGTTTCACTGCTTTCATTCTGCCTGCATGTTCTGCATTCTTTCGCAGACTGTATTATCACCACTACTTGCCTCTGATCACAATGATAAAAGATTCTGTTATGCCTATTTTATCATACCTGCTGCAGTATGAGGTTATTGCATTATCTAACCTAAGCTTTAAGAATGTACAGGACACCTAAATATTTGCTTTACCCTTGTTATATATTTTCTCTATATGTCTTTGGGTGCAGTTTGTTTTTCTTTTTGATGTTCCAGTGATGAGTGTCTAGTTTTATCTTGAAGATGAAAAAAGTAGTGATCCACTGCTAGAATTATGCATCATGCAGCACTGACTTTTTTGTTACCTCTTTTTAATTTTATACATATTTTCCACATATGTATGTATGTATTTATTTATTTATTTATGTATCCACTTATTTACTTGAAGGATGCAGACTAAGTCCAAACTATGCAATGCTCATCCTCAAAGCTGCACTGTCAATCACCCAAGTCACTAATTGAACTTAGGCAGTCTGGGTCACCTGGGCACTAGACAAGAAGTTATCCTTCTATAATACCAGCTCAGGCAAAATATATGTTTGTTCCATAATCTCTGTAAGCAGAGTAAGGCTGAAGTATATTTAAGCTATATGTTTGTTACTAAAGTAGAAAGAGAATTGAAGATGCAAAAATGCATACATATAGTAGGCATATGCGTTTAATGACATCACCCTTTTAATAGAAGCATATGCAGTTACCCTTTTAAGAATAAATTCATATGAGAATGCACTGAAACTGATTTGCTTTGGGACTGTTGGGTATGAGATGCTAAAATGTTAGTTATGCTCTGCTATCATGGTGTTTGTAATAAAGCTGCCTGTTTACCACAAACTTATGCTGCATACTGCAGTCATTGAAATGATCTTAACTAGAAGAACTTTGTATTTCACAGAACTGGCTGACAATGTCAGATACATGATTTTCCTGAAGAATGAGAACCAGAAATCACCTTTAGAGGTTACAAAACTATGTCACAGTGCCCAGAGTGATCCAGACAGGATCAGAGTTGACTGCCAGTATCAAAAATCATCTTACTTCATGAAATCTTTGTTTTACTAAATGTAAAATGTTTATTTTTAAAATAACGTATTTTCATACTTTGATGAATTTTAACCCACCACAGCCATTTGACTTCTCAAAACTATGTTGTTGGCCTGTCTGAAAGCAGAGAATTGCATGATTTCATATAGTGATGAAATTAGATGGGGAATCCAAAAAACCTAAGAAAACTTGCGTTTTGCATGCTATGGGCAGGGATGTTGACACCCTGTACAGTTCCCTTGCACATATAGAAGGCCAGAGTGTTATATATGAGTCAGCAATTAGCAAACTCAATTAACATTTTGTGACAAAAAGAAATATAATATAAAAGAGAGCATTTTTACAGGTGTGTCCAACCAAATTGCAGGTATGGTCGCGTTTATGAACTAATTATGTAAACTGCCAAAAATTGTGATTTTAATGGCACTAAAGTTGAACAAATAAGTGAAATGTTGATGGTTGGGCTGGCTGTTGTAGAACTGTTACAGAAGTTGCAGTATGGAGTTAGTCTAACTTTAGATAAAGAAATACAAATAGCTAGAGAGGCTGTATTGGTAAAAAGGCAGAATGTTAACTTAAAAAGGCAAATGATGTGTGTGTGAAGAAAAACACAAGAGTTAATAGCAAGTCATTGAAAGGCATAATGTGAATAAAATTAGACTAAACTAGGCAAATGCACAAAGTGTGACCATTACCATTAGTTAGGGCAGTGTTCTCTAAGTAGCAGAAGATGTAAGAGATGTAAGAGATTTGCACATTTTGTTGTTAAAGTTAAAGAGATTGCTAATGAAAATGTAATATAAGTAAAAAAACAATGCACAGAAAATATTATTCTTGGTTCAGTTACTGTTATGGCAGATGTAAAAGCTGACATACATAGTGCAATTGTTTTAAACAGGTACAGGTGCCAATATTACTGTGATATCCTCCTCTTTATATAAAAGTTTAATGAAGTATCAGCAGTGGCGTGAGGCAGAGATTGAAATTCACAGCCCTGCAAGAAAGTGCTTTTCTCAGTTCTTAATTATGTTTGAGTGGAAGAGGCACACATTTATGTTTTGGGTTTGGCTGCTGGATGGTCCATAAACAGTCTACTCAGCAGATCTGTGGCATGTATAACAAATACAAGAATAAATAAAAATTAGCAGAGGTATATTTGGTGAAGCTGGTCTACTTGAATGTGAAATGGTAAAACCAAATGTTTCATGCACATTAACTACGCTAGGGGGGATGTTTTTTCCCTTTCTGTTCACAGTATAGGCAGTACTGAAACAAACTGAAAATCTTGGCATTATAGAAAGTGTGACTGAACCAATGGAGTGGTATGCTTCCCTTGTCCCAGTAACCAAAAGAATGGTTTAGTGATAATCTCTGTTGAAAAGGCGGAATGATGCTGTTGTACATGAAAGACATAGGGCCGGATTCACGATGGCTTGCACGGAGTCTAAGAGTAGAGTAAGACTCCATGCAGCCATCATGTCTGACGAGCGATCCAGGAACAGCCTGTAGGGGCATGTAAGAGAGCTTCTAAAACATCTCTTACATGGACAGGGCTGGGATATGCAAATTACCTCACTTGCAGCAAAAAGGCAGGCAAATGAGGTAAATTTGCGATCCAGGAAGCACAAACCTGTCCGAGTAGGAGCCATGTTAGTTGTAGAAATGTACTCAGTTGACAACTGAGTACCGTTCTGCAAATAGCACAATGGAGCCTTGTCAGCTCCAAATAAAGGTTGCATATGGTTGAAAAAGCATGCTAATGGCCAAATATACGGCCATTGGAAATGTTCCCAGATGCAAAATTAAAATAAAAATACTTTTTTTTTTTTCGGCAATTTCCGATGTTTAAGCATAGCGCAGTGCCGTGCAAATGGGCTGCGCCACAAAAACCAGAAAAATAAAAATTAAAACCCACAAACGTGGAATTTTATGAAAATTGTCAAATTACAATGTAAGGGAATAGCAGGCTGAAGAAAACATGGCCACCGAGAAGGGGTTGCTAAGGGGAGAAGACCAGTCTAAGACATGTAACCAAGCATTAGTAGGCAATCCTATGAAAATGAGTGTTAGGATAGTGAATCGCACTTTTACATAGCAAATGAGCATAGTCAGTGGAGTGTAGGAGTAGGATATGGGGAGTAACAGAGTAGGAGATAGGTGACATCACAAGGGGGGTATGTATGAAAGTAGTGAAGCTCATTGGAGCAGAGTGTCATGTTTTAGCTGTCAGTTAGACATCATGGAAAGAGGTGTGTCAACAGGTAGGCCAGGGAAAGCCAAGAAATGGAAGGTGTATACTGTGGATACCACCAAAGTTTCTTGAGTGGGTATGCGTGCGTGTGCGTGCCCTTAAACCCGAGTAAGACAGAGTGCGTGCGTGGAAGCGTGAGTGCGTGCATTTAACCTGGAGTAAGCATGTATAGGGCTGTTTAAAGACCTGTAAGCGCATATGCGCTGGTGTGCACACGTTTTCACCCGAATAAGAAAGTTTTAGTCCGTCTAAGCATGTGTGCGCGCTTGTGAGCTGGTGTGCACGTGTTTGCGCTTGTGTGTGCAGTGCTGCCCCCGAGGAAACAGAAAGAAAAAAGGAAGCACAACAAATAGTAGGAAGCTACCAGGGAGTACTAGCAGAGCTAGCAGGTGAAAACAATCAGAATCAGGCAATTACACAGGCAGAACATTAGTCCAGCCCAGCACTTAAAACTCTGCAAACAACAGTGCAGTGTGTTTCTCTCAAGAGCCACTGCAACACTGGAGTAAGCTACTAGAAGTGAAAACTGAAAAAGCTTCAATCAGACAAAAAATGCTAGGGGCTGCCATTGCTGTTATAAGGCGACATATGCAACATGCTGAGGGTGGTGACAATGCAAATGCTGCCGGACAACCCACAGTGAGGAGACGGAGAAGAGTGTACAGGCCAAGGGTCACCTACCAGGGGTTACATGAGCTGGAGATAGTGGAGCGCTATAGAGTGGACAGAGAGCTCCTGCAGCAAATTGTTGAGCTGTGCAGGCCACGCCTCACACACAGAACCAACAGAGGGGAACCCATCCCAGTGGAAACCAAGGTATGTGTTGGCCTAAGAATACTAGCAACAGGTACCTTCCAGAGGTCAACTGGTGATATGATGGGGATATCACAGGCATTAGCATCCAGGCTACTGCACCAGTTCCTGGATGCCATGTCAGCACATGTCAGTGATCATGTATATTTCCCCAATTCCCGTGAGGTATTGGCCAGCAATATGCGTCTCTTCCAGCAAATAGCAGAATACCCTGAGGTAGTGGGTGCAATAGACTGCACGCATATACACATCAAAGCACCAGCCGGTGAGCGGAGTAGGGCCTACATTAACCGCAAGGTCTTCCCCTCCATCAACTGCCAGGTTATGTGTGATGCCCAGGGCATAATAATTAATGTGTGTGCTGGCTGCCCTGGAAGCTACCATGATTCCCATATCTGGCATCTGACGCAGCTGTACCAGACATTTGCCAATGGGGACATCCCACATGGTCACCTAGTGGGGGATGCTGGCTATGCACTGGAGCCGTGGCTGATGACACCCATCAGAAATGCACACACACCTGAACAGGAACGCCATAATGAGTCACACGCACAAACACAAAATGTAATCGAGCGTGTGTTTGGGCTGCTCAAGTCATGGTTCCAGTGCCTGGACACATCTGGTGGAGCCTTGCAATACTCAC
Source organism: Protopterus annectens (assembly GCF_019279795.1). NCBI lineage: Eukaryota > Metazoa > Chordata > Ceratodontiformes > Protopteridae > Protopterus > Protopterus annectens. The sequence continues at coordinate 864,676,777 of NC_056726.1, forward strand.
CAACTACATGTACCCAAATTGTCATGGTATGTGCTATGCTACATAATATGATTCTGCAAAAACAGCTGCAGCAGGACCAGCATAGGCCTGGGCCAAACAGCCCCCCACCATTGCCAAGGCCATCACAGGCAGAGCGTGACTCGGAGGAGGAACAACCTGAGCCTGCCCCAGTAGGCAGAAGGAGGCGTACCCAGTATGCCTTGGCCTTGGCAAAGAAGCAACGCATAGCACATACACTGGCTCAGTAGGAACCCTGGAAATGATACCTCTCTCTGACTCCCACATATAGTGAAAGGGATGCCTAAGTTGACACAACCTGCTTTCAAACATGTACAGGGAGTGTAGTATGTGCATCCGATACAGGCAGCCCTGCAGCACCACCTGAGGCATGATTGCCATATGTTAAGCAATGTAAGATAGTGCTAAACAGCATTTACCACCATGTAGAATATGCAAACTTGATGACCTTGAGTATCATCCTACCCTCACCAAGCATGATGCCACAATATGAAGACAAGATGATCAATTACAACAATTGGCTTAAGTATTGGTGTCAGTCAAAGGGGATCCAATGCCTGTCTGCCTGGGATGACATGCTCGACAAGACATGATGCTTCGCTAGGGACGGCTTACACCTGTCACCCCTGGCCTTTCCTCCATAGGTATCACAAGGGATAAGAAACTAGAAGTAATGCTACTCAATGCTATAAGTCTAAACCACAAGATGCACGCACTCCAAACTCTCCTCAGCATGGAGAATGTTGATATCTGTGCAGTAACAGAAACCTGGTTCAAGGCTCCCAAAAGCACCCTAGCACTAACAGGTTACACCTCATACCATGCTTTACAGCCCCAAAACATGGAACAGACTACAAATGGAGGGTGAGTAACAATATTTGTCAAAGATACCCACACTCCCAGGTTGGTGGCACAGCATGAAGCATCAGAGACTATCCATGTGCAACTAACAGTGGGGAAAACCACCTTCCAGTTCATAGCCTGCTACAGACCACCCTCCTAAACCCAGGAACCACACTTGGCCGACTGGAGAACACATGAAAATATGAAGGTCTCCCCAAACACCATTATATTGGGTGACTTCAACTATGCCCAAGACCAGAAGTGTATCCCTCACTGGTAAGATCAGACCATGGAGTAATCTCACTGGATATTCACATCCCGACCCCAGCCCATGCCCAGAAAACCACAGTGAAAAGCTTTTCTCTAAAGCAAATTTCACACTCCTCAAAACCGAGGTGGAATCCTTCACAGCCCCTGTGCCTGTGGAAAATACGGCCCAGACCTCAGAACCCTTTATAAACGCATTCTATGAACACCTTCAGGAATGCATGGATCATGCAATCCCAAATAAAACCAAGACCCAATCCTCCAAAGGCAGGCATCCTGTCTGGTGGACCCCAGCCATAAACAAACCATACAATACAAGGAGGAAGCTACTATATGATAGAGCAAAATCCCAAAAAGGGAGGGCATCTCCGATCAGTATTATTAAAAAACTATGGCCACACATAAAGTCATCTAAGGCCAGCTTTGAGATAAAAATTGTACAGGACACTAAGGATAATCACAAGGCTTTCTTTAGTTATGGTAGGAACCTGGGTGGGAATTCCCAGATATGCTCAGAATTAGTCCAAAATGACAAACAATACACCAAACCCACAGACATTGCCAACATCCAAGCTGACAGGTTCAGGGCAAACTCCCCCCCCTCCCCACCAAAAGGGCAAATATCTACCCCAGCAGAGTGCAGGCCCCTGACATCTCAGATGTTCAGGTAACAGCCAGCCTCTCCAAAGCAAAACACACAGCATCAATGGGACCAGATGGTGTCCTGGCCTGTGCCCAACATGAACCCCAAGAAGAATTGAAAACAAACATAAAACCACTGTTCAATCTCAGCCTTACCACAGGATATGTACCCAAAGAGCAGTGTACAGCAACAGTGGTCCCTCTCCACAAAGGTGGTGCCTCAATGGATACTGCAAACTATCGCCCCAGAAGCTTGACTAGCTTGGTCTGCAAAGCTATGGAAAGGATCATCATGGACCTCAGAAATAAAGATATTGGGGACCTACAGACACTGGATCCTACCCAGTTTGGCTTTGTTAAGGGCAGATCCTGCCTCTTAAATCTGGTTGAGTCATTTGAAACAGTCACCAAGGCCATTGACGAGGGGAAGGTGGTCCACACAGCCTACCTGGACCTCACAAAAGCCTTCCATACAATACCCCACTTGGTCATTATAGATAAGCTCACCAGCTTCAATATAAACCCCTATGTCACTAGATGTGTTGCAAACTGGCTCAAAGGCAGAACCCACATGGCCAGAAATGCTGGAGCCATGTCAGACTCCAAACCAGCTACAAGTGACATCCCACAAGGCTCAGTCCTGGGACCTCCCTTGTTTGGTATATATTTCTCAGAGGTACAGGCCAACACAGAAGGACTGTGGCTGAACAAGTTTGCAGATGACTGCAAACTGGGTGCCATAATCGACCCTGCAGCTGACACACGCATCCTAGAAAAGGGCCTCATAGAAACAGGCAACTGGTGCCAGAGCCATGTCCTCAAGCTAAACGGAAAAAAGTGTATAGTCATCCCCTTTGGCAAAAACTAAGTGCCCACAAATTACCACATAGGTGGTAACCCATTAAGTACTTTTGAAGTGATAAGGGACCTGGGGACCCAAGTTGATAGCAATCTCTCATTTGACAACCACGTGGCCAAAGTGGTTAGAAAAACATTTCATATAGCCCACCTAATCATGAAGGTATTCACATCTAGATCAGGGTAGGTCATCATGCCTCTTGACTCATCCCTCATCAGGCCCATAATTGAGTACAATGCCCCTTGTGGGATGTACCTTATCAGACACCTGCAGCAACTGGAAAGACCCCAAAGGTACCTCACCAGGAGGATCAAAGGGCTCAAACAGATGCCATTGCTGCCCAGTTAAAGAAACTGCAGCTCCGCTCAGTGGCATACGCCTGCCCAGAGACGATCTGTGCCTGATGTAAAAAGCACAGTCCAACCTGGAATCAGTGGACATGCTGCACCTCGGTAAATCCAAATCCCATTGAGCTACATGCTCAAAAGACCTGAACCTCAGGAGTGAAATAAATAGGACATGCTGGAGTGACAGATTCATAACCCAGAGGCTCCCTCCACTCTTGAGTAAACTCCCACTCCAGGTTAGCCAGAGTCCCTCATTGACTCACTTCAAGAAGAATCTTGATGAGTGGATGGGAGATTGTAGGTTTACCCTGGGTATCACTTCTATGTCACTGTTAGACAGAGACACAGTATACTAACCTTGAAAAATGTCATGGCAAACTCCAGGTAAAATGTGTGTTGAAAGCCAAACACACTCTGGCTAGGTTTATAAACACCCTAGGGCAGATAGCCTATTATGAACCTATGAACCTATGAACAGAATCACACACACACCATCTAGTACAACTGTGGTCAATGTGGAGTAATGTTTGGCAATGTCCACCCAAGTTGGTGAATACACAGCAATGTTGGACAAGCCTGGTTTAAGTAGGCCATAGCTGAACAAAATGCAACATGCTCATATTTGCCCAACTGTTCCTTAACCAGTCTGGTCTGCTCAGTATGAATATTTAAAGCAGTGATGGCACTCAAACCCAGGATAATGTGCACCATAGTGAAAGTACTGAACCACTACACCATGACAGTATTGCAGTGTTCAGCCAGTATGAAAGAATGTTGACAAGTCTTTGCAAACTATCCCATGGAAATCCTGCAGGCACAGCATAATCCCTGTTGAGTTATGACACAAAGGAGTCTGGCAGTAAGAACACAACATGACTTCCAACACACACAGTATAAATGTCAGTATTGGTCATGTTCACACACAACCACAAATGTAGTGGACTTCAGATCACAACATATGGAAAAGTCACACTGGGCATGCTCACACACTTGGATAAATGAAACATATGTCAGGCAACAAACCATGGAAAGCTTGAACTGGGCATGCTCACACACTCAGGCCATGTCTGAGTATAGCAGTCGGCCACGCATATCTGGCAGTTGTATGTGTTAAGCCAGGAACCTCTCACGATCCAGCAATCCACCCTGCGCACACAGTTAAGTGACAACAGACACATATTTTAATATACTGGAACCTTGTCATGATGAAACATGTTCCGCAGATAAACAAGTTGTTCATAGAAACTGGGAAAGCTACGGCAATAAAGACCTGCAAACAATATCAGCAACAAATATTATGCATCCTGAACATAAACATAGGTGCAGAGGTTGATACTAGGCTGTCTGCCCTAGGGAATTCATAAGCCTAGCCAGAGTGTATTTGGCGTCTGCCTCCCCATTAGAGTAGCCTACTGTGCCTCTGTAAAGTAGGTCACAGAAGGCACCCTTTAAGGCTAGTTTGCTGTGCCTCTGTCAAGCAGGGACACAGTGGAGATCCCAGGGGTGAATTTGCAATTTCCCATCCATGCGGCTGGATTTTGCTGGAAGAGGGTTGGCGAGGGGCTATGTCTAACTTTAATTGAGATTCAATTCCAGAGTGAGGGGAGCCTCTGGGTAATGAATTTGTCCCTGAAGCATGTCCTATTTAGTTTTGTGCTGAGGTTTAAGTCCCTGGAGTGTGTAGCTCTAAGGGTCTTGGATCTTATGAGGTGGAGCATGTCCATTACTTCTGGGTTTGACATGGCTGTGTACGGCAGGCATAGATTGCCTCTGAGTAGGCATTAAGCAACTGAGTAGAGCTGGAGATCTTTTATTTGAGCTGCATAGGACATCTGTGTGTAGCCCATGATCCTCTTGGAGAGGTACTGTTGTGGTCTCTGTAGTTGCTGCAGGTGTTGGGTAAGGTACACCCAAAAAGGGGCATTGTACTCAAACATGGCCCTGATGAGTGACTAGTAGAGGGCCACAATGGCCTCCCACGATCTACATGCAAACCCCCATGTGATAAGGAGGGCTATATAAAGGTCTTTGCAATGACTCTGTCAATGTGATTAGCAAAGGAGAGGTTACGATCTATGTTGGTCCCCATATCTGTAAATATGTCTTCTGTACTTAATGGATTACCACTTATGTGGTAATTTGTGTGCACCTTGTTATCCCCAAAGGGGATGACTATGCATGTCTTAGCATGTAGCATGAGGCCATGGCTCTGGCAACAGGCACCCATCTCTGTGAGACCCTTATGGAGGAAGCATGTGTCAGCTGCAGTGTCGCTTATGGCCCCCAGTTAGCAGTCATCTGTGACGTTTGTTAGACATAATCCCCCCGTGTTAGTCTGAACCTCAGAGAAGTACATACTGAACAAGACAGGTCCCAGAACTGAGCCCAGTGGGACACCATTTGTAACTGGTCTGGAATTGGACATGGCACCTGCAAGTCTGACCATGTGGGTTCCATCCCTGAGGCAGATAGCAACACATCTAGTGATATAGGGGTTGATATTTAAGCTGGTAAGCATATGTATGATGCCTGAGTGGGGTATTGTGTTGCAGGCTTCTGCAAGGTACAGGTAGACTGTGTGAACTACCTTGTCCTCATCCATGGCTTCAGTAACTGTTTCAAAGATATGAACTATGGGTAAGAGGCAAGATCTGCCCTTAACAAAGCTGAATTGTGTATGATCCACTGTCTGGAGGCTCACAATGTTTGTGATTATGACTTCCATGATAATACACTCCATAGCTTTTTCTAACACACTAGTCAGACTTATGTGGCGATAGTTCCTGTGGTCCGTTATGGCACCACCTTTGTGGAGTGGGACCACGGTATCTGTATGCCATTCTTTGGGTACATATCCTGTAGTAAGGCAAAGCTGGAACAGTGACTTAATGTGAGTGTTCAGTTCTACTCAGAGCTTGTGTAGGACACAGCCTGGGACACCGTCCAGTCCCATACATATGCTGTGTTATTTGCTGTGGAGAGGGCACCTTTCACCTGTGCATCTGTGATGTCAGGGAGGTTACATTCATTTGGGATGGGCATCTGTAACTTTGGGGGGTAAGGGGGTGGACGTTTGTGCAGACTCTGTCTTCCAGGGTGTTGGCTATGTCCGTAGGCTTGGCATATTTTGTGCTGTTATGCAACAATTCAGAGCATATCTGGAGGTTTCCACACATATTCCTGACATAACTAAAAGAAGGCCTTGTGATTATCTGTAGTGTCTGGTCAAGTTCACTGTCAAAACTTGCAAATGATGATTATATGAGGGATTGAAGCATCTTGCCAATACTGTTCAGAGATGTCCTCCCTCTGTGGGATATTGCTTTGTTATGTAGTAGCTTCCTCCTGCTGTTGTACAGCTTATATATGGCCGGGGTCAACCAGACAGGTCTCCTGTTTTGGAGGAGTCTTGGTTTTATTTGGGATAGCATGAGCAATGCATACCTGCAGGTGCTCATAGAATGCATTTGTAAAGGATTCTGCAGATTGGGCTGTATTATCCTCCAGCACGGGGCCTTTGAAGTATTCCACCCCAGTCTTCACAAGTGCAAAGTCTGCTTTTGAAAAATACTTTACAGTGATTTCCTTGGCTGGGGGTGGGGACGGGATATGGATGTCCAGGGAAAGTTGTTTATGGTCTGATCTTAACATTGAGGGATCTACCTCTGGTGTGGAACATAGAGTCCCCATGTTGGTGATGATCAGGTCCAATATGTATTCCCCCTTGTGGCTGTGGTGACTGGTTGTGCCATAGCACATGGATTCACAAATTGTAGTGGCTGTAGGGTGATGTTGTTGAGGCCTGAGTAGTATCCCCAGTCAATATTCATGTACCTGAAGTCAACCACTAGAATGGCGTGTGTGAAGAACTTCATATCCTACACTGTTCCCAGGAAAGCCGAGTGTGGTTCCTGAATATGGAGGGGGGGGGTTTGAATTACACACCAAACCAAAAGGCAGTTTTGCACAATGGTAGTTGTATACGCCCCCTAGTTGTGTTGTGTGTTACAAGTCCTGTGGTCACAAAGCATGGTATAAAACATAACCTGGCAGTGCCAGTGTGCATATGTGACCCTGAACTAGGCATCTGTTAATGCACAGATATTGTTATCCCCATACTGAGGGATAGTAAAAGATGTACATTCCTCTTTGGAAAGACTGATGATGTCAGCACCCTATAAATACAGCAGGAGAAGGGAAATCATCCAATAATGCAAATAGCATGCTGCGCTAATGCGTCTCTTTCAAGTATCATAACATAGTTAGGTAGGGGTTTGAATCCTGCAAACGCTGTGTGTGGGGGGGGGGCAGGGGGGATGTGTATGTATGCAATTCTCTTTGAAAGGAATGGCCTTTTTCAAGACTGGGATAACACACTAAAAGATGTACATTCCTCTTTGGAAAGACTGATGATGTCAGCACCCTATAAATACAGCAGGAGAAGGGAAATCATCCAGTAATGTGAATAGTGTCCTGCGCTAATGCGTCACTCTCAAGTATCATAACATAGTTAGGTAGGGGTTTGAATCCTGCAAATGCCATGTGTGTGTTTGTCACACAGTTTGTCAATGTGTTGTGTGTTTTGCTTTTATTATTGAATGACATATTATCATAACAGTAATTTCAATGCACACATCAGGTATGTGTGTGCCACATACAGATATGTACCTGTGACCTCTAATAGTTCTTATGTGTGAAGCCTGCCTCATATGAATACAGTTGTTACCTTTGCCAGCATGTGCCACAGCTTCCCAGACCTTAGGCCATACATGTATGTTGGTGACAATGCAGGCTACTGCAGTGATCTGTGTCCTAGGCCAACTATGTGACACACACCCATGAAAGCTTTGATAGATTAATGTGGGTGAGGGATCATGTCTGGAGTATATGTCAGACATGTTAAAACACAGCAAAGTCTGTGAGTGATGGACATCCAGTGTAGGTGTATGCCAACTGTTGCCGATATGCATACAGACACCTTCTTGCTTAGGTGATACACCGAGGGACTGCAGAATACCTTTGGAAATGTGAATATCACAGGATAGGCAAGATAACACTTGTCCACATGTACACACCATTACCCATTCTACATGATGGGTGCTACCACCTACATGGTACTGTTGGAATACTATGTTAAGTACATGCCGATGACAATGCTACAGTTGCGTTACAGCAATACAGCATGGCTTGGATAACAGGTATCTGTCTGTATGATACCCTTGTGGTGGGTAGTTGTGTCATGTGTAGAATGCATTGTAGGCCACTGTATGCATTTGCAGCCGTGGATGGACATATCCGTAGTGTGTTGGCATGTACGTGAGACTGCTATATGCCAAAGAGTATTGTTCCCAGGGATGTGTGGGGCTCAGTAAGAATGGCTACTGGTATAGTGTAGTACTGCAGGGATATCACTGACACCGGGTTTCCTAAATCTGTGTATCAGTTGAGGAGACACCATGTAATGACCACTGAATGTCAGGCTATGTAGGTTGTGTATACCACCAGAATGCAGACCATTGACATTTGGAAACCGTATCACCCACAGCATACTGTCAAACCATGTCATACATACATGTGACCCCAGGTGAAACATATGTGTAGTACAACGTAAAGTGCCCACCAATAAGAACTACAATGTATGAATACTGTGTCACATGGTGCATATCACCCTTCCCATGTGTGCACTAAGCATCTACATGCAGAGAATGCAACTCCACCTTGTTCACGAATGTACACCTGCAACTCTGTGCTGCAAACAGCACACATGTACTGTCCATTCCCCAACACATGCAGGCACAGGTACACACAACAGCCATGTGGCACATGTGCAGACAGTACACTTTGGGAATTAACACTGGTGTATACAAAACTACAATGACAATCATAGTGTTAATGCATCATGCATGCTCGGATATACCCACAACGATATCATTACACTGTACTGTTAACAACATGATAATATTACTACAGTGCTATGCAGTCACCCTGTGCATCAGCACCATGCTATCCTGCTCCTGCATCAATGTTACAGATGGCAGGAGATGGCACAGTTTCATCATATGCACAGGGTGTGTATTTGGTTTGCCAGAGTCTGCCATTGACACATCCAATCGACATGTATGTGTGTGTGTGTGTTAGTGAGGGACAACAGTACAATATGGGGCAATGTTGATGCGATGTGTGTGTATGTGTTAGCCCTAGGTGTTAGCATTATGTGTGTGTGTATGCATGCACACAGTTCCACCATGTGGCTGCCATATACGGGTGTTTGTGGACAGCCACAGACTGTACCTGCCAGGTCATACAGATCACTGTCTCTGGCCACGGACACGGTACCTGTGCCTGGCAGGGGTGCTACGGACAGTATCAGGTACTAAGCCAGACTGGGTACTGTCATCAGAGGCAGTGGGTTGTTGACTGGACACATGTCCCTGCTGGGACTGTCCAGAGCCATGTGCACGTGGTCTTCTAGGACGGTCTAATGACAGCACAGACCTAGCATTGCTGGGGCTGGTACTGGCAGTATGGGAGCGGCTGCGGGTTTGTTGTCGTCCATGACGACTGCCAGCTGATGATGTTGCTGGCATACGTCCACATCGATGCCTCAACCATCCTGCACTGTCCTGGCTCATGGACATGTAGTTGTGGAAGAGATCTAATGTGTCCCCCCAACGTCTACCAATGACCTCGCTGATATTACGTATGGCAGCCGCAACGTCACCCCATAGTGTCATTCATAGCGGTGCAATATGCTCTAAGCTCCCTCAGACCCTGTCTGGTGTACCGTTCCATACATGCCTGTGCCTGCATTACAGCCCGGAACATAGCTGTGGTTGAAAGACCTCTGTGGGCACGTCTGACAGGGGCAGTATGACCACGGATGCTCCCACTAGAACCCCTGGACATCTGCCTGTGTGGTACCATGTCAAGAATCTGGCCATGGCTGCTGTGATGGGATGCATGTGCCAGTGATACCACACTACCCTGGTCAATGCCCATTGTATGCTGTCCCTCAGCTAAGGACATTGGTGACACTGGATGTATTGGCAGGATGACCGTGCACATTGATGGGGTTGACTGCTGTGTAGTGTCGATTGGCTGACCAATGACAGACCCTGTCACACCTCCCTGTGCCATTACACATGTATCATCATTATCACTATCCCCAGCAGTGGCTTCAGGTTCCCTGCTGCACTCCACCAGAGCAACATCACAACCTGTGAGAGGAAGACAGGAACTCGGTTTACAAATGTGTACACGATGTTAGCACACATGCACACAGGCACACAGGTACACATGCACACATGCACACTCCTCAGTCCAGCAGATAACACATACACACACCTGCAATCCAACACATACACAATACTGTTTGAGGGTGGGTGACAGTATCACAAGGAAAAGCATCACTGCACATGTGTCAGCATGCAGATTATGTGTTGCACAGGAACATGCAGTGCAAGTGTAGACAGCCCTTGTTAATAACAGTATACGTGTACTTGATGCTTGTGTGTAGTTGTTCAGTGATTGTCTCCACCCTGGGACACAATGTGTACAAGGACAGAACAATGTTGTGCAAGTGTTACAAGCTGTGGGTGCATATATTTGCACACACACACACACACACACACACACACACACACACACACACACACACACACACACACACAAAACACATGATGGTGCTACACAATAACTGCTATGTGTACTTTTGTGGTCAGTGGAAATGGATGTGGTGTAGTGACATGAGCCATGATCAACATGCATCTTGTGGTTAGTCAACAATAATAATGTGTGCCACACATGCAGCTAGCATGCTGCACCTGAAGTGCAGTAACATGACTACATCCACAATTACACAGCCACTTGTTACATGGGTGTTTAAGGTGGCCAATAGTGAGCATTACCTAACATGAATGTATTATTTGTTCAAGACTGTTGCACAAAGACATGATAGGCCTCTACCCCTCAGGTATATTATATGTGCTGCATAGATGATAAGTGGGATACTGAAGGGTGGGCATACAGCAGGTGTCATAATTGGACATGTGTAGCAGGCTAAGGTGTAGTGTCTATGCCAAACATGTGTGTGTTGTGTACATGTGTATCAGCTATGCCTATCCAATGTCCGGTACTGTGTTGCCACATGTGTGTGTGATGCTCTGTGTATTGCATGTGAGTGAGGCAGCTACTGAGAATAATGGGATATGCATAGTCTCACAGCAAACATGCACAGCATGCATTATGCGTAGGTGTGTTACATGTGCACAGACTACACCTCCATATGACATGCACATGTCATTAGCAATAGTATTGTTATTACACACTCACCACCATGGATTGGCTGCCTTGCTGTCACTCCAGAGGGACCTGCAAAAATATGACAGTGATTGCCAGTGGCCACAACTGTGCCATTGATACTGTGAGTATGATAAAGTACAGTAGTACAACAGTTGGCTTTCACAGGTGTACAGATTATACACAGCATATCAGTCTTGCACAAGAATAGGCAGGTTAACAGACAGTGTTATCACACAGTACACATCTCACACACGCATAAACTTCCAGTACAGAGAACAGTCAACTACAGATATGGCATGTTACCTGCACACTCCATTTCAACATACTGGGTGGCTCCAGCCTCCATGATGACACATGTTTGTGGATGTTGTTGTTGTTGGCCTGGAGCCACGACACTTAGGAGGAGCTCCTCCACACTGGTGAGGGGGGGTGGATAGGTACCCCACCACCTGTGGCAAGCTGTTGTCTGTGGATATCAGACGCACGCTGCCGGACATGTCTAATTAAATCACTGCAGTGATGGCGTACTTGCTCATATGTCCGGTTATGCATGCCTATGTCATTTACCCGATGGGCGAGATCTTGCAACAGTGCAGCCCTCTCATGCTGGTTCTGGCTGGTCCTGGAAAACAGCACAGGGAAATTCTGCACCAGGCTCTGATGGATCTCCTGTTCCTCTGCTGCTGTATAAGGTGGGTTATGCTGATGCACCATTGCCCTGGAAGGAAAAGAAAAATATGTGAGCAAGTCATGTGGCACACTTAATATTCTAATGTACTGATATCACTTAACTGCCACATATAGCATCTGTTTGTCTATCAGGGGATACACATGTTCAATACCACATATCAGTGCTCAACTCACAACTGTCTGACAGTGCCTGCCAAACTTCATACAACAAACTAGTATACACCAGCACTCGGCACACTGTTTGGGCTACAATGCACAACCTCACACTGGGGGTATGTATCAAGCTAATGGATGAAGAATATTGTCATCCCATGCAATGAATGCAATGCACATTTACAGTTTCAATGGTAATCCACCCTAGTCTTTGATGCCATACCCCTACCAGACATATGTGCACAGTTGTTAATATAGCCAGCATACTGCTGTCACAGAGTATACATGCTGCCAGGTACACACACATACCCTGTAACACACATGTGATTGCAGCCATGGTACAGGCATCATTACACACACATTACACATACATACAACACATAAATGTATGACGACACAGATGAGCATTAACTGTGTACCTTATAGTACTGTGTGCCCTACTTACAGATACCTATGCATGAGGTATGTAATCTGTGCAGACTACAGGAAACACACCAGACAGTGTTATCAGGTAATGTGAACATACACCATACTGTAGTGTTTAAGCCTACAACTTCAGGTAGTACAATGGTTCATATGTGAGCTGGATTCAACAGCAGTATCACTTACTGAGCATACATGTATTGCTTCTGCCTACAATGGGACACCACAGTCGTACACAGAGAACTACGGCACAACATATGCCAATCTACTATGTCTGCATCCTGATAACTGACACATCTTTCTCTGGCCTCACACCTAGGACACAAACTACCATGACAGACACAAACTCACACTAAGCTATCACACCTTTACAGACCTTGCACACAGTGAGTGTCAC